>NC_133330.1:317941407-318174864 GCF_042186555.1 Aquarana catesbeiana
TTGGCAGACACTGAGCGGTTGGTAAGGTGGATAAGTCTGGCAGCAGCATTCACGATAGACTGAAGATTGGAGGAGCCCTTGGAGAGGTAAGCCAATGAGAAGGGAGTTGCAATAGTCAAGGTGAGAGATAACAAGGGAGTGAAAGAGGAGCTTGGTGGTTTCATTTGTTAAAAAGGGGCGAATTTTAGAGATGTTAGGAAGGTGAATTCTACAAACTTTTGACAGCGATTGGATTTGAGGCTGAAATGACAAGTCGGAGTCTAGGATTACACCGAGTACCCTGGCGTGAGGGGAGGGACTGATGGTTGCATTGTTGATTTTGATGGAAAAGTCGTGGAGGGGGGCACAGGTGGGGGGGAATATTAATAGCTCAGTTTTAGAGAGATTTAGTTAAAGGAAGTGGTGCGACATCCATGCTGATATGTCAGTTAGTAAGTTAGTAATGCGAGAGGAGACTGAAGGAGTGAGGTGAGGAGTAGACAGATAGATTTGGGTGTCATCGGTGTATAAGTGTTACTGGAAGCCATGGGCAGTTATCGAGTGACCAAGGGAGGAGGTGTAGATAGAGAAGAGAAGTATACACAGTAATCAGTGCATGTTTATAGCACTGATCGCTGTATAAATGCCAATGGTCCCAAAATAGTGTCAAAAATGTCTGATCTGTCCGCCATAATGTTGCAGTCACGATAAAAATCGCAGATTGCCACCATTACTAAATTAAAAAAAATGAATAATAAAAATGCCATAAATCTATCCCCTATTTTGTAGACGCTATAATTTTTGCATAAACCAATCAATATACGCTTATTACGATTTTTTTACCAAAAATATGTAGAAGAATACATGTCGGCCTAAACTGAGGAAAAAAAAATTTTTTTTAAATATTTTTTAGGGATATTTATTATAGCAAAACGTAAAAAATATTGTTTTTTTTTCAAAATTGAAGCTCTTTTTTTGTTTATAGCGCAAAAAATAAAAACCGCAGAGGTGATCAAATACCACCAAAAGAAAGCTCTATTTGTGGGAAAAAAAGGACGTCAATTTTGTTTTGGTGTAACATCGCACGACTGCGCAATTGTCAGTTAAAGCGGCACAGTGCCGGATCGCAAAAAGTACTCTGGTCAGGAAGGGGGTAAATCCTTCCGGGGCTGAAGTGGTTAATACTTCGTACAACATCATTTGTTGGTAATGACAGTTTCAAGACACCTCCCATATGGAGAAACTAGTCGCATGAATTGCTCAGGTGTGATTTTGGCCCATTCTTCCACACAAACAGTCTTCAAATTTTGACGGTTCTGTGGGCCTCTTCTATGAACTTTGATCTTTAGTTCTTTCCATATATTTTCTATTGGATTCAAATCAAGTGATTGGCTGGACCATTCTAGTAGCTTTATTTATTTTTTTCTTTTAAACCAGTTGAGAGTTTCCTTGGCTTTGTGTTTGCGATCAATGTCTTGCTAAAATGTCCTCCCTCGTTTCATCTTCATCATCCTGGTAGATGGCAGCAGTTTTTTTACCAAGAATGTCTTGGTACATTTTTCCATTCAGTCTTCCTTCAAGGAAATAAAGTTTGCCAGAACTGTATGCTGAAAAACAGTCCCACACCATGATGTTCCCACCTCTAAACTTCACTGATGGTATGAGGGTGTTTTTGGTGTGATGGGCAGTGCCATTTGACCTCCAAACATGGTGTGTATTATGGCATCTAAAGCGTTCAATTTTGGTCTCATCTGATCAGACTATATTCTCCAGTATTTCACAGGCTTGTCTAAATGTTGTGCAACAAACTTTAAACGAGCTTCAACATGCTTTTTCTTAAGCAATAGAGTCTTGCGTGGTGAGCGTGCATACAGGCCATGGCGGTTTAGTGCATTACTTATTGTTTTCTTTGAGACAATCTCTTCTGATAATTCTTTTACTCCTCCGTCAGAAATATTGCGGGGAGCACCTGGTCGTGGTGGCTGGTTTATGGTGAAATGATGTTCTTTCCATTTCCGGATTATGGCCCCAACAGTGCTCACTGGAACATTCACAAGTTTAGAAATCCTTCAGTAACCAATGCCATCAGTATGTTTTGCAACAATACGGTTGTGAAGGTCTTGAGAGGGCTCTTTGCTTTTACTCTTTATGAGATGTTTGACACCTTGGTAACGAGACACATTTTTTTAGGCGATCAGTTGAAACTGGACCAGCTGATATTAATTTACAATGACAAGGGGCAGGATTTCTTTCTAATGCCTGATAAATTTCAGCTGGTGACTTGGCTTTCCATGCCTATTTGCACCTCTCTTTCTTTATGTGTTCAATATTTTTTTCCCTGTGTCATTACAATTTATTACACATAACTTAATTTCTGAATGTATTTGTTTTTTGTTTTTTTTGTATGCATTTCATGTCAATAGCACCTTTAGAAATATATTTACCTATAAAAATGGTGTGTTTATTTATTTTTTATTTACTTATTTTACCCGCTATATATCACATAACTATGCTCATGCCAACCTGAACTAGCACCAATCCTGGGCAATACGACATACATGTAATGGATTCTGCATTTCATTAAACTGTATACTTTGCCCTATGCTGATGGGAACACACCGAAGCTGTGTCGCTTGGATCTAAACCCACTGTGTGTTACAGTTGTGGACAGATTGCTTTCTCTTGGAACATTTACATTGTTGAACTGTTTGAATATTCTGCTATTTATACCAGTACTGAACTAGTCTCCATGTCTCGTAATGTTCTGGCCATGAGGAATTACAAATGAGTTCTATACTCACCTTTGGTGTATATCTTGGATTGTATACATAGAGACACTGCTCACACTGGCTGATATATTGGTGAAGTATACAGCGGTTAGTCTCAAACTTAGTTCCTGGAGAAGAACTGTGATTACTATATACAGTATGTTACAAAGTAGTAACATGGAATATGTTAGGGATGCACCGATATCAGTACAAGTACCGATACTTTTTTTTAGTACTCAATGATATCAATTACCGATACCTACCGCAACTGTTTTGTTTACACTTCAGCTGTCAGTAATGGTACAAAGCATTGAAACGTTTTTTACAAATTAAATTAAAAAAATGTTTATTTTGCGCTTTTTTTCACTGTGAAACGTGAAAATATATGTTAAAGGCGTAAAAGTATTAACAAACAAAGCAGGCAAAAAACATTTTAAATTATTAATAGCTTATAAAATAGTAATGAACGGTAAAAAAAAATCAGCAGGAAAATAATAATTAAATTGAGAAGCAGAATAAGACTGATTAGAGTAAATGAAGGGTTTATAAGGGGTTAAACAGAGAACGACAATAAAAAACAAAACAATTTATATATTTTTTTTTTACTTGACAGGTTGCTTTAACTGACTTCATCTGCAGATGGAAGTTTATCCCTTTGCTCTGTAGATGAATAAACAGAAAGATACAACAAGATACAATGTTTCTTTTTATCTTTCTGTTTCAGGTCTGAGCAAAGTTGAGCTGATAAACATTGCCCACCTGTTTTTTTTTGACAGCTCCAATTGCCAGGAGTTCATTTACACCTCAGCTGTCAACAGGGGAACCCCACTGACAGCTGAATGAGTTATCAGTTGTTAAGGACGTGGCGACCCCCTCCTTAACAACCGATAATTGATGGTTTTTCTTTTTTATACATTTCATCTGCCAGTGAGGGAGTCCCACAGACAGCTGAAAGAACCAAGTATCGGTTTCAGGTATCTAAGCATTTGCAAGAATATCCATACTCGTGCAAATGCTTAGTATCGGCACCGATACCAGTATCGGTATTGGTGCAACCCTTGAATATGTTATGAGATGTGTGGATTTCACACCTTGATACTGAAATATTAAAGTGGTTGTAAACCCTTCAATATAATCAGTGAAGGGGCTATCCTAATGTGATACACAAAGTAGAAACAAATCCTCCTACATAGTTGTATCCATTTATCTGCAGTCTTCTCTTCTCTACATCTGTTCAAAGTGCTGAATTTATAGGCTTGTCTAAAAGTTCCGAAAAAAAGGGGGCGGAGAGCTGAAGTTACACTCTGCAGACCTCACTTAGGAGAGCTCAAAGAGGTGATTAGAGGGAAGGAACCCCCCCCCCCCCTCCCTTCACACAGCACACAAGAACATAGCTGAGGCTGTTAATCAGCTGGAGCTCCCTCTCCTGTCACCATTTTTCTCTTGGTGTCAGGAAAAATTGCCAGAAGTGACCCATGCTGATAGCAGAGCAACAAAGCAGTGGGCAGAAATGACAATTAATACTTTCAATGGAAATAAGTACTCACTACGGATGGATATTCTTTGTTCATATTTCATGTCTGAGGTTTACAACCACTTTAACATGTTCCCGGCCGTGTTATAACCGAATGACGGCTACAGCCTGGTTGCACATTTCTGGGAGGGTGTCTATTGATATCCTCCCAGAACCCTGCCTCCTTGTGTGCCCCTGGACACAGCTGATCACAAATCAGGACAAAGAGCCAATCACAGCTGATCACAGTGTAAACAGGATTTGCCGGTTATCGGCAGTCCTCTCCTCACACTGACAGCACGTGAGGAGAGGAGAGCCAGTAAGTGTCAATTTACACAGGGGACATCTACACTGATAATCAGGGCACTGATCATCAGTGTCCTGATGATCAGTGCAGTCCTAACAGTGCCCATCAGTGCTGCCAATCAGTGATGCCTGTCAATGCCCATCAGTGCCGCCTATCAGTGCCACATATCAGTGCCGCATATCAGTCCCCATCAGTGCCACCTATCAGTGCCCATCAGCAGGGCCGCTGATAGAAATCATGGTCAGGTAGGCTGTACGGGGCCCCCTTCAGCCCCACCCTGTTCCCACCCCTGGCTCCTCCTCTAACCACACCCTGGCCCTGCCCCTGGTCCCTCCTTCAGCCCCACCCCTGGCCCCTCCCCAGAAGGTCAGAGACTGCAGACATAGTACAATAGAAGGTCAGAGACTGTAGACGTAATACAGGAGACGGTCAGAGACTGCAGACGTAATACAGGAGACGGTCAGAGACTGCAGACATAATACAGGAGATGATCAGAGACTGCAGACGTAATACAAGAGATGGTCAGAGTCTGTAGACATAGTACAGGAGATGGTCAGAGACTGCAGACATAGTACAGGAGATGATCAGAGACTGCAGACATAGTACAGGAGATGGTCAGTGACTGCAGACATAGTACAGGAGATGATCAGAGACTGCAGACATAGTACAGGAGATGGTCAGAGACTGCAGACATAGTACAGGAGATGATCAGAGACTGCAGACATAGAACAGGAGTTGGTCAGAGACTGCAGACATAGTACAGGAGATGGTCAGAGACTGCAGTCATGGTACAGGAGATGGTCAGAAACTGCAGACATGGTACAGGAGATGGTCGGAGACTGCAGACATGATACAGGAGATGGACAGAGACTGCAGACATAGTGCAGGAGATGATCAGAGACTGCAGACATGATACAGGAGATGGACAGAGACTGCAGACATAGTACAGGAGATGGTCAGAGACTGCAGACATGGTACAGGAGATGATCAGAGACTGCAGACATAGTACAGGAGATGGTCAGAGACTGCAGACATGGTACAGGAGATGGTCAGAGACTGCAGACATGGTACAGGAGATGATCAGAGACTGCAGACATAGTACAGGAGATGGTCAGAGACCGCAGACATGGTATAGGAGATGGTCAGAGACTGCAGACATAGTACCGGAGATGATCAGAGACTGCAGACGTGGTACAGAAGACGGTTAGGGATCGCAGACATGATTGATTCAGGAGATGGTCGGAGACTGCGTTTATGGCTGAACCCAGTGTACAAGTATATAGTATCACAGGGCTGATCCAATCTATTTAAACCAGCTCTGCAAGATCAAGTCAGTGATTTTCCTTTGAAAGTACAACCAAGTGACAGAAGACAGTATCACATCCAATTTCCAAAATACAAATTTTCTTACAAACAGTGAACTGGTCAGGATTAGTGGAGGACAGTAACCAGTTAATGGGGGCTATGAAGTTTCTAGCCTGATCCAGCAGTAAATCCTCCAACCCCCCCCCCCCCCCCCCCCAAAAAAAAAACATCAAACAATCTGTGCAGCACACACAGAGCTCTGGCTAAATAGCTGATTATAAGCTGAAATGGTTAACAGCTGCTGCAGAGTCTTCCAGAGATTGTATCAGTGTGATCAGGCAATGTGCAGGTCAGGTTAGGCATATAAAAAAAAAAAAAAAAGTAACCAACAAGACAAGAGGGAGGGGAGGCTGATCGGATCTTCCATTCTATTACTAGAGTAGGACCCACTAATTCGGGGTACTTTGTAAGTGGGCTTAGCACTATATGACCATATAGTGTGACCAAACCCCCGTATTTTTTGAATATGTTCAGGTGTTTTTAACTAGCCCTGCAGGAAATGTCATTCTTGTATGTGTGCGCTGTAAAATATTTTGTACTGTTTGTAGGTCTTATAGCAGCACCATCTTGAATTTAAACTCATTGTATGGTGTGCCCCCCAAATATGTTCTTGATCGGTAAGCTAGACACTGCAGTCGGCCAGCAACATGTTTCTATGCTCCCGACAATCCTGTTGTTTCCATTCATCCACAGCTGTGTGTCCTGCAGAACTTGTATTGCTGCTGTAGTCATACCTACGTGTTTCTCCCTCCTTGCTCCCCCATTCAGCCCCACTCCAGCTCTGTTTACAGTCAAATGTGAGCGGCTGGAGAAGGGGAGGGAAACGCTTTTTTTTATTACTTTGCATTCTTTCATTAATTGTTTATATTGCCCGGGCCCCCCTGCTGGCCGGGCCCGGTACAACAGGGCCGGTTGTACTGGCTTATCAGCGGCCCTAACCATCAGTGCCGCCTATCAGTGCTCATCATTGCCCCCTATCAGTGCCCACCAGTGATGTCTATCAATGCAGCCTCATCAGTGCCTCCTCATCAGTGCCTATCAGTGCCACCTTATCAGTGCCCATTAGTACAGCCTCATCAGTGCACATCAGTGAAGGAGAAAAATTACTTTTTTACAAAATTTTATATAGTTTTTTTCACAATTTTCTGTCTTTTTTCATTTGTTTAGCAAACAATAGAAAAACCCAGGGGTGATTAAATACCACCAAAAGAAAGCTCTATCTGTCTCAAAAAAAATTATAAAAATGTCATATGGGTACAGTGTTGCATGACCGCGCAATTGTCATTCATAGTGCGACAGCACAGAAAGCTGAAAATTGGCCTGGGCAGGAAGGGGATGGAATTGCCCAGTAGGCAAGTGTTTAAGCATTTACGGACATACAAGTTGCAGTGCTTGCATTTTTGTGAAATGTGTTTTCTTGGCCAATTTTTTCATCTTAATTTCTTTTTAACTAATTGTATCAATAAAGTATGTGATTTTTAATATAGAATGGGTATGTTTGCTCTTCTCTGGCGCAATATATTATACATATTATAGTAAGTTGTATATAGGAGTAGCAGTCCAAATCAGGAGTTTTTATTTGGAGTGAGTTCTCTGAAAAGACCTGGTGGAGAAGCACATAGCGATGTCATGAATTTCTCCTCATCCAATCAGAGAACACTTTGCATTAATCGAGAAAATGTGAAGTGTTCCCTGAATGGTGCCCATGCCAAGCGAGAGATGTCCTGTGTTCACAGTGCAACAGGGCAGCCACTTGGCATGGGATCTGGAAGCTAGTGGGGGTAGAGCTAGCCTACTACAGTATTTTCCAGGGATCCCATAGCTAAGGCAGCTCTCAAAATTTCTATTCGCCTGGTCGCATTAGGCGAGTGTAAATTAGCTGAGGGCTGGGGTGAGGAGGCGGGCCGGCTTGGCTCAGGTAGGGAGGTGGGCCGGCTCGGACGGGGAGGTGGGCCAGCTCGGCTCAGGTGGGGGGGCAGGTCAAGTCCGGAGGATCTGCTTGGCCTTGGCTCTGGCAGGGGGCAGGTTCACTCGGCTCGGACAGGGAGGTGGGCTGGCTCAGCTCGGACGGGGAGGTGGGCCAGCTTGGCTCAGGTCGGGGGGCAGGTCAAGTCCGTTCTGCTCAACTCAGGCGGGGAGGTGTGGTAAGTTGCTGGCCCAGTACACATTGTGTGGCCACATGTCGGGGCCTTGCAAGGAGAGGGAGTGGGAGGAGTACAGCTCCATAGTAGAAGCTCCACAGTATAAGCTCATTCTTATCTATGCAGGCTGCTAGTGAGGGCGGGTAAGTTGTAGCTGCTCTTTTGCAGCAGCCCCACTCTTTCAGAGGATGTGTGGGGAAGAGAGCTCTCTACTGGCATGGAGGAAGGGGGTGAGCTCAGTACTGGGCGAGAACTTGAGAGTACACAGCACATCCCTCAGCCCTGCACTCAGTACGTAGCTCACCCCTCAACCCTGCACTTGGTACAAAGCGCACCTCTCAATGCTGCACTCTGTACATAGCACACCTCTCAACATTGCACTCGGTGCTTAGAGAACCTCTCAACCCTGCAGTCTGTATGTAGCGCACCTCTCAACTCTGCACTCTGTACGTAGTGCATCTCTCAACCCTGCACTCGGTACGTAGCGCACCTCTCAACCCTGCAGTCTGTATGTAGCGAAACTCAACACTGCACTTGGTACATAGCGCACCTCTCAACACTGCACTCGGTACGTAGTGCACCTCTCATCCCTGCACTCTGTATTTAGCGCACCCCTCAACCCTGCAGTCTGTATGTAGCGAAACTCTCAACCTTGCACTCTGTATGTAGCGCATATTTGCTTAACAAGGCAGTAATGATGTGTACAGTGCCTATAGTAGCCAATCATATTTTCTCCTTATTTTATTTATTACAGTAAGATCAAGGTAATATGCTTTATGTTAATATTGTTAATGTTGTTAATATTTATTTTTCTAACTTTTCTGCATAAAACATTTAACAGTAATTTCATGAGATAATTTATGAGGGCATGTTTAGGGGCGGAATTCAGGGTGGGGCAAGGTAGGGGTTGGGTGGGGTAACTTGTGGTGAGTAACTAGTAGCTAGTAGCTCAGGACTTGAAATTTTGAGCCCTGGGTAAGGCACATACTTACATACTTACACTAAAACTACATAACTACCGTATTTATCGGCGTATAACACGCACCGGCGTATAACACGCACCCCAATTTAGGAGGGAATTTTAAGGAAAAAAAAACTTTTAGGAGGGAAGTTGAAGGGAAAAAAAACTTACATTTAAACGCCCATCATTGCAGCCTTCTCAGTGCAGCCATGTCAGTGCAGCCTTGTCAGTGCAGCCTTGTCAGTGCAGCCTTGTCAGTGCAGCCATGTCAGTGCAGCCTTCCCCAGTGCAGCCTTCCCCAGTGCAGCCTTGTCAGTGCAGACTTCCCCAGTGCAGCCTTGTCAGTGCAGACTTCCCCAGTGCAGCCTTGTCAGTGCAGACTTCCCCAGTGCAGCTTTCCCCAGTGCAGCTTTCCCCAGTGCAGCTTTCCCCAGTGCAGCCTTCCCCAGTGCAGCCTTCCCCAGTGATCCCAGCCATTCTGGGCTTCAAAATCGCCGATCGCGATTTGAAAATGGCGCCGCCGGCGCCGAAATACACAGAGCCGGTCCTCGGCTCTTTCCGGCGGCTGTCGTTCATTTTCGGCTCCACTCGTAGTCCCGAGCGGAGCTATCCGAACCGCTGTGTATTTCGGCGCCGGCGGCGCCATTTTCAAATCGCGGTCGGCGATTTTGAAAATGTGACAGGTCGGGATCGCAGGGGATCGGCGTATAACACGCACCTGCGATTTTCCCCTGGTTTTAAGGGGAAAAAAGTGCGTGTTATACGCCGATAAATACGGTATGTAAAAACTGCCTTACCTAAATTTCATCTTTAAAACACTTTTTTTATATTTATCTGCAATTTTTTAGGTTGGTAATGAGTTTGAACTCAAACACCCCTGTACACTAGCCCTTGATGAAGAAATGTCAGTGCCTTTCTTCCTCGCCCTTCTCCTCTCCCTTATATCATTTGCTGCAAAATCTCAGCCTAGCCCCGCACCTAATTTTATACCGGTGAGGACGACATACACAACTTCTATTTTTTTTTTTGGCAGTTTTGCCCGTCGGTGTAGAAATCTGATCTGGCCGTTGAGAGAAGAAGAAACAAAGGTGGATTTTTAAACTTGTCCTTTCAAAGTGAAGCCTCGGCAAACAAGGTCACAGACTATATTAGACAAAGCTCTTGAATTGTGTACCACATTTTGAATGTGTAGCTCTCCGAGGCTGCTTTGCATGTTGCCTGTGTCCTCGACAAATCATTAAATGGGCTTATAAAACAGAGCCATAAATCCAGCCTCCTCCTACATATCTCATGTACAAATTATCTCCAAGACCGGTGGGACCCCATTAAATGCAGACAAGCCGTCTGAAGTGTATATAATAGCTTAAGCTATACAGTAAAACTTTTTTTTTTTTCGAAGTCATGGGAAAGGTCGTATCGTTTCCCATCATTATAATCTGTAAACGTGACCTTGGCTATAGGTGGAATGATCGCCCTGGAGAGAGTGACAACCTAATTGAAAGAGTTGTATGGTCAGGCTGTCTGGGGGATTAGGGGGGCTATACCGTGTTGTGTCATATCACCGGACAGAACTGGGACATGGCTGGGTATTTGTTTTGTGAACAAGACATGTAATGGGTAGCTGCTGATCTGAAGCCTATTCCTTCATAAGAAAACAAAGTATTCCCTTCAGGATTTATCTTAATGATCAACAGAATGGCTCCACTAAAATGAATATAGCAATGTAATTACTGATTCAACCTTTGCCAAAATTTTCATAAAATGAGCCTCAAATTTTGTGATAAGTATTGCTTAGGTCAAATTTGCTTAAAGAGGAACTTCAGTCCCTTTAATGCTGGCCCAGGTCCCCTCACCAGCACCACCAGCTTTAAAGGTCTGGTGTATGCCAGGTGTGCCAAAAGGCAGAGCACTGCAGCACATCTGCGCAAGCACTGAGTTTCCCTGCACAGGCGGATAAAAACATACAAAAAAGGGAGAAAGTCTGGTGCCATGGAAGTTGGCAAAAACGTCTTTTTATTATAGCATGTGAACAACAGTCAAAAAAGTGTCTTTTTTGACTACTGTTCACATGCTATAATAAAATGATGTTTTAGCCGACTTCCATGGCACCAGACTTTCTCCCTTTTTTGCATGAATTACATAGAGCTTTACAGACTTTCCAGGCTGAGTACTGTGTTCTTGAGGCTCACCGGGCATTGTACAGGAGGTAGCAGCTCAGATGCACCTGTTCCGGATAAAAACATAGACCTGAGATCTTATTTGCATTGTCCACTTAATGCTGGCCCCACTCCTCCTCCACCACACCACCAGCTTTGAAAGTCTGGCGCAATCACAGATGTGCAGAAGTGCTCTGCCCAGCTTATGAGACCTGGCAGAGCCCTGGAGCTCATCTATGCATGCGCCAAATTTCGCAACGCATGTGCGTAAAAACATAGATCTGGAACCACAAAAAAATCAAAATCACTTAAAAAATATCTAATTGTAGGAGAAGGATGGAGCTGGAGCCAGGTGCAAAGAATTAGCTTTATTGGGGGTGAAGGTCCGCTTTAACTACTTGCCACCCATCCACAGTGGCTTTACTGTGGGCAACTGACACAAGCAGGCTGAACAACCTTTTCTGTACATGGCTGAAATCAGCGGATTGGCTGATACGCCCTGTGACTTCATCACACCCCACACATGCTCCAGCCCTCCTTCCGGCTCTCCCTCAACATATAGCCTGCTTCAGGGACCGAGATGATTGGCAGCTTGAGCGAGAGCTGACACATCCACAGCGCAGGGGAATTATGCTATCCCACTGGAGATGGACTTTCTGATGTGCCTGTTTTCTGTCTACACAATGTAAGTTGCTTTGACACATTTCCTTTTTCAAGAAATCATTATAGTCTATACTTAGAGACGCTTCTTTGATTTCCTCTTTCTTTACATGTATCCGCTGTAGATTGCTTCAACTCTTTAAAGAGGCTTGCCCTTAAGCCTCGTACACTATGAAATGTGCGATGACAGGCTGTTGGCGGAAAATCTGACCATTTGTACTCTCCATCGGACAATTGTTGTCGGATTTTCCACGGACAAATGTTGGATGGCAGGTTTTAAAATTTTCCACGAACAAATATCTGTTGTCGGATTTTTCGAGCGTGTGTGTACACAAGTCCGTCGGACAAAAGTCCAAAGTCCAAACACGCATGCTCGAAAGCAAGGACGAGCCAGAAGCGGTCGGTCTTGTAAACTCGCGCTCGTAATGGAGAATTAACATTCGTGACGCAGCAAATTATGAAATCTCCAAATGCAGCGCACAATTCTCTTCTTCTTTAATGGGATAATAATGAAGCTGCTTTTGCTAGTGATACTGATGGAGTTATTGCAAACAAATTTTCAAAGGCTTTTTTTTTTCTAGTGATATCAAGAATAATATTATTATGCTTTTTTTTTGGGGGGGGGGGGGGGGCAAGTTACCACAACACCATTATCCCGTAATATTTAAGATCAAAGATATAACTATGTTGGTGTCCCTTGTCAATTTTACATTGTATTTTTTTGAATGTAACTGCCTACTCCCAAACTGTCATTTGAAGTAAAACACATAGCCAAGTATTATTCTACACAATTTTTTTATTGTGCGTAAAAAAAAAAAAAGAAAACACATAAAATTAGACATGATATCTGCCAACTGAACTTAACCAAAAAGTGCATTCTATGCATGCAAAAATATAGAAAATATACCAAATCAAATCATTAGTATTCAACCAAAAAATAAAATAAAAGCCTCATGCATGTGTCCTGCTTCTTAATATAGGGGGTCACCAATGCCAAGAGTTGGTGAAAGCAGGGGTCCGTCATCTGGAGATAATTCCAAAAATCATCTGGATTATTCTCCTGGAGCTCCCGCAGCAAAGACATATGACATAATTGGTCACGATTAATAAAGCAACCAATTTTTGTTCCAAGTACTCTTCTTCCTCCTGTTCCTCGACTGGACTTGGGTCAAAGCAATAACTCCAAGGCCAATAATTAAAAAACACGTTATCTCCTCTGATTCCAAACTGAAAAGCACAAAATGAAAAGAGCGAAATAAAAAGCACAAATTAACACTCACCAAACTTCTACTAACAGGAAATTAGCAGAAGGAGCCCAAAGGGTGGCGCTAAAGAGCTGAAAAACCATGTAGTATGTCACTACGTTCGTGTTTGTTGGCCGACAATTCCTTGCCGTTTGTATGCAAGACAAAATCCCCACACACACGCCTTCAGACAAAAGCCTGAGGTTTTGTCAGCGAAAAATCCGACCGTGTGTACGAGGCTTAAGTTGCAGAATTTCACATGCTCATGTGATTTCATTCTTACACTTGGATGGACTTTAATAATTTTATATGGACTTCTTTGCGTGGACTTTAATTTCATGTTTCCATGACCATAATATTTGCTCCTACATTCCATCATTATTGTGTCACCGCAACTAGTGTCCTCATTGGAAGATTTCCCTTCTATCCCTGTTCTGGTGACAACCCAATATTTCAGATCTTCTTTCACTCTTGGAGATAATGGTGTATCGAAATTTGGAAAACATAAGGCTGTTAATAGATTAGAAATACGAACCCAATAAAAGTGAGAAACAACTAAATTTATAAAAGCAAAAGACTGCATACACTTGAGCAGTTTAGCTCTTAATTGTTGCAGCACAATATACTAAAAATGAAGGTATACTGGACAGTCATGCAAATATCTAGTGAATGTTTAAAATGAACATACACACCAAGAGCAGTTTTGATAAAAAGCATAAAACAAAACTTTACTGGACATCAAAATAAAGAAAGTGATTCACTGCTCAGGTGGACCTGATCCCAGGTGTGTGATCGTGAATCCTTCAGAGGTGAAGAGTCCCAGGTGCTGGCTAAATGCAAATTGGAGCAAGGTTTTGAACAGGAAAATCTAGATGCCGCACACCAGATAAAGTTGAAAAATCTTCTTTATTATAAAAATTGGATCATCAAAAATACGGGACAATCAGGCAGATCGTACAGACTCAGCTGATGCGTTTCGCACTCTAATTTGAGTGCTTACTCATAGCTGAGTAAGCACTCAAATTAGAGTGCGAAACGCGTCAGCTGAGTCTGTACGATCTGCCTGATTGTCCCGTATTTTTGATGATCCAATTTTTATAATAAAGAAGATTTTTCAACTTTATCCGGTGTGCGGCATCCAGATTTTCCTGTTCAAAACCTTGGACATCAAAATACATAATGATTCTAACACATAAACATTACCATAAACATTACACAAAATAACAAGACTTAAACATATGCTCCTTTTCCCGATATCCCAAAAAGTCAAATCATACTTAGCTCTGGTAGTTGGATGTCAACGGCTTACACTGGATATCTGGATAAACAGGAACAGGTCAATGAGGTGTCTTGTCCTCATGCTGGAACTTTCCACGGCTCCCCAAATAACTCCTTCCCTCATGGTAGGGACTCTATATTTATAGTCATGTATACCAGAGACCACCCACAGGATGTAATCCTCCTTCTTGACCACTCACAGGTCGTTTATTGAGTGATGTCAGCAAGACATGCGCACACTTCTCCCCAAAACCACATGGTCATTTGAATATGTGGCAGCCATCTTTAAACACACAACGTGAGCTTGCTCACTAAACCACCCGTGGGTGAGAGATATTATTACACATGTATGGGGACATCTGTCATGAATCAGTTATAAATATTCACAGCTGATACAATCCCCCTGTTGGTCCCATACATAGGCAATAATTACAATTCATAAATTTCTACTTCTCATAGGGGTCTAGCTTTCCTCAATGCTATTTTCCCTACACACCTCACGCACATAACACAAAAGTATAAAATATGCCTACAACATGCACACGCTGACTATCCTAAGTATGTACAATACGTATGCATGCAATAAATACTCTAAACAGTTGCTCAACTTCCATTGATGAAATCTTCTTCATGGATCTTTGTTCAACTCAAAACTTCTCCAAAGTTCTCCAGCTTCCAGCACACTTTTAGAACAACAACGCCTCTTTGTCTCCCACATGCTTGTTCAAAAAAAAAAGTCCTCCCCCATACTTTCTGTTACAACATCCTGCAAAGAGCTTTCTCTGAAACCAGTCCGACTGGCCCATTTGCATATCAATAGGGGGAACCTTAACTTTTTAAACACATGGTATTAAAAATCTAACTATGCTATACAGTGGAACCTCGGTTTATGAGTAACACGGTTAGTGAGCATTTCGCAAAACGAGCACTGTATTTCTAAAAATCTTAACTCAGTTTGCGAGTGTTGTCTCACAAAACGAGCAGGATTCAGGCCAAAAGCTGTGTGCAGTACTGCTTTTGGCCTTAGGTGGGGGGCGCCGGAGCCGAACAGCGGCGATCGTTTGCGTTCGGAAATGCATGGGAAAGCCCGAGGACAGCCGAAGTGTGCTCGGGGCTTTTTGGCCTTCTCCGAGGCTCTCCGACGCCCCCCGCAACTCTGGCCGCATGCGGTATTGCATTCCATTGAAGTCAATGCAGAACGGATTATTTTAGTTTCCATTGACTTCAATGAGAAAACTCGCTTTGATATGCGAGTACATTGGATTACGAGCATACTCCTGGAACGGACAATGCTCGTAATTCGGGGTTCCACTGTACAACCAAAAAAATAAATGCGCTATAAAATCACCTAAATATGCATAGCAACACAAATGGTCATCAGGACAAACGGGGGGACACAGACAGCAATAAAAACCTGACAGGGTTTCTAATCCCTCCCCACTCTATCCAAAACTAAAAGGTTTAGGCTTTAGCTATACTTTCAATATCTAACATCATATTTCCAGCTACTGAGGGGCCATTTTTTGGTCCAAGTCCAGGATATTTAAAGGAACTTCTGTGACTTGCAAAAGCCATTAGAAACCAAAAATCACATTCATTTTGCCTTCCCTTTTGACTCCATTGCATCTCTCAGACAATTTTGCTCTTTAAATACTAAAGTTTAACCAATCATATGTGTTACCTTTTGATTGTACTATCTCCATTAGATGTAATAATAACTACAGTATGTAGTACAATCACCTGAATGAATGAATAAGACCCAAAAAAGGGATTTAGGTAGGCCTTCCCGCTACAATTTTGTTGGTAAATCAATCACTACAGAAAATGTACAAGCAACACAAAAAAAAAGGAGGAAGTCGTACACTGGGATCAAAGCCGCTGTAGGGTTTCAAAATTTGTTATTCCATCCAATGTTTTACAAGTCCACCTCCATCCTCTAACATGTTACATTTGGCAAAGAGCTTTCTCCCTTCTTCACATTGCTTGGATGCTTAGCAGATAATAGATTGTTTATAGAGCCAGAATCTGTAAGTGGGAGTGCATAGACATTATAGCTGTAGTGGAGCATTGGACTATTTGGTGTGACACCCACGAGGCATTGTGGCACTTGCAGAGGCAGAGGGTGGGCCAGAATTTCACCCCATAGCTAAGATGGGGAACTGAGAAAGAACACTGGGTGGCAGTCAAATTTGCATTCTAAAGATTTATTGCAGAACCGTCAAGTAGTTGATGGTTAGGGGTCCCAGATACCAAGTAGATCACTTACAGAATCTCCAGATCCAGATCCACGTCCAGTTTCACAAAGTCAGAACCTTTAAGCCAACACAGCGACACTGTAGTAGAATCCTAGCTGGTTTACAGACTTATTTCCTAGGCTCAGCGCATCTTCCTCCAAGTGAGTCACCAGGCCCTTGCGACAAAAAGGGTTCTCCTCCTTGGCACAACCTCCTCCCTCTACAGGCGGGACAGCTTCAGGACCACTTCAGGCTGAAATCCATATTCAGAACATGTTAGGTCCCACTGCCCAATAGCAGAGCTTAATCCAGCAGCACATCCCCAGACCTCAGCCTGGGGGAACAGAGCGATCACCAGGCTTGTCCCAAGTTTTTATATCCTCCCCCAGCATGCACCAATATATTCCTTACTATAATGAAATCTCATGCTGTTGCCAGTGGTACCAGTGACACCTACTGACAGCAGTGAGAAATCGCAACCCGACTGAGCTTAGAGAATGACAAAGTGAACAACTATACAGTCATTATGGGCTGACTACAACCCAGCCAAAAACAAAATTTAGATATTAGCACCTGTTTAGGACAGGATGCTACATGTACAAAAAGTTTACTTGTCACTTTAACTATGCCTCTGTGTATTGAACATTCTAGAATTCTCATCCCCCTGCTATTGACCCATAACCTATCCCAGAAGTCTTTGCACAGCTTGCAAGAAAAGTGCAGGCACTGCCAGTCATGTATTGAAGGTTTGCTAGATGGATACCTTGGGGAACTGCAATGGTTTTTCGTCCAACAATGAGACTGATTATGTTATTAAAATGAGAAGAACAATTCAGAGTGCCAAATTTGAAGATGAGAGTCTAAAAGCATTCATTCCAATACAATAGTTCACTAAAAAATCTTCACAGACAGCCTTTTGGGGATCTGAAAGTGCCCACTTCATCAAGGTTTGATGTTGTTGACTGCTATACGGCATGTTCCTCAGTAGCAGGTTTTGACAGCCTACTAAAACAACCATCCGCTAGGAAGCAAGCCATGTCTATCACATATAGCAGTCTTTCTTAACTCTTAACATGGAGGAACCCTTGAATTTACTTTCAAGGTTCAGGGAACTTTTGCTAAAAATTACCGTATCTACAGCTCACGGTACATTAGTGTGAAGAACAGTGGGAAGAATTCCTCTCACATTAGTAGTCATTGCAAAGAATCCCCCCCCCCCTTACACATAGCTAAAAAATATAACTGGCGTCAGTGGTTACTCATCTAAAAAGGCAGAAGTTGCTCATTACTAAAGGAACCCCTATTAATGGCTTTAACGACTGGAGAAACCCTATGGTCCTTTGAAACTTGGTTAAGAAAGGCTGATATATAGTATATAAAATACAAAACACTGCAAGCCCTAATGAAGTCAAGGAGGCACATCCAGACTGTCAAAATGTATTGGCTACATGTATGAATAAGGAAAGTGAATGTATGAATGTATGAATACTTATTGGACTATTTGGAATAACACTTTTGGACTGTTATCTTTGATTGGGGTGTTGCAAGTTGTTCTTCTGACTTTAATTTGAAGGTCGTGCATATGAGTTGCCTTCTCAGTACAAACACACCATAATTCATCCACCCCACAGTACCCAGTGCAACCACGCCTGTTTTTTTTTTGGGGGGGGGGGGGGGGGTAGTGATCAGCACCATCCACCTACAGGCAGGTGCAGTCTATTTCTCCATTGCAGGTGGCGCTGTCCGCAGCAGCAATGCAAATGGGGAAGGGAGTCGAGAGGAACCTATATGGTTTCCTCGGTCACTGGAAGACAGCTATCACATTGGTTGCTGGCACCCCAGGTGACTTTGGTGGCCATCTTGGGTTAGGCAGAATCTATTTAAGACCCTTGCTCCTGGGTTTTTGCGTGCATTTTGTGAGCGGCTAAAGTAGGGACAGAGCTTAGCTTCAGGGAAAGGTTCTGGAGGATTAGGGAAAGCGCAGGGACACGCCATCCTTCCTGAAAGCCATCCATTTGGGTACGGACCGGCTAGGCCACATTCCACACGTCGGGACAGATGCTGTCGGCACCTCTGAGTCACCAATCTGCTGTCTCATTGCTGTTACAACTTGTAAGTGTTCCCGGTCGGGTTGCCTTCCCGCCTGTTGTGTAATGCTGGACTTCTGTTACAATACTGTATATTCTCGTAGCTGCACTTGGACTCTATTCCCCACCCCCACACACATAATGCAGCACCTACCCACAAACCTACCCATTTGATCATGTGATTAGGCAGAGTCCCCCAACCTAGACCTAACCTTCAGTAAGGTATTTGGAATAACCTGTCCCAGGATCTACAGAACAGAACGTCATGACAAAGTGCCAAACAAGTTTGCTCCAATCCTTGCAATAAACTTTATTCCCCTAAAGAGAACTGTAATTTTTTTTTTTTCTTGGCTAAAGAGTTTTTTAAACGAGCCCGTTAGACGTGGAAGGTTCAGCCATTAATTGGCATGCCCTTAGATTACCGATGTAACAGAAAAATGGGACTGGAAAGCGGCTCCTGAAATCCCATACAAGTTTCTCCTCGGAGAGCCATTATTTCTCCCACAATGATTAGAACAAGTGAAATGTGATATTTCATACCTTAAACTGTGAGGAGAGGAAATGGGATCCCATTCTCTTTAATATGCTCGCCGTCCGCCGGGAGATGCAAATGTGGCATTTTGACATTTTGACATCAGCCTCTTCCGTTCACAAATGTCTCTTGTCCAACATTATTTTCTGACTCGGGAAAGAATCATTTACAATTTGAGCTGAAGGTAGGTGAACGGGGTGAGGAGACGATGAAAGTTCTATTTACCTACAGCTACTAATGGGATATTTCAGCTTATGCTGTCTTGTTTACAAACAACGCAAAACCGCTGAATGCAAAGGAAGCTGCAAAGAGATTCATTACAGACCATCCATTGGCATTGTCACGTGTTCATCCTGCACTCTACTTACATGAGCTCATCTAAAGTTGTAAAAAAGCACACCCATGGGGCCATTAGTACTGATTTATTGTTTGCGTGTGAGAGACAACACGATGATTACTTTTGTTTATGTTGCACTACAGAACATATGCTGTATTTGGTTGAGCAATGTGCACATATAAATGATGGGGGAATTTAGTTAAAGTGGAACTAACTTCTAATGGGGCGTACACACGGTCGGACTTTTCAGCTACAAAAGTCCGACAGCCTGTCCGACAGACTTTCGACGGACTTTCGACGGACTTGCGGCGGACTTTCTAACGAACAGACTTGCCTACACACGATCACACAAAAGTCCGTCGAATTCTTACGTGATGACGTACACCGGACTAAAATAAGGAAGTTGATAGCCAGTAGCCAATAGCTGCCCTAGCGTGGGTTTTTGTCCGTCAGACTAGCATACAGACGAGCAGATTTTTCGACCGGACTCGAGTCCGTCGGAAAGATTTGAAGCATGTTTCAAATCTAAAGTCCGTCGGATTTGAGGCTGAAAAAGTCAGTTGAAAGTCCGGAGAAGCCCACACACGATCGGATTACCAGCCAGCTTTAGTCCGTCAGCGTCCGTTGGACTTTTGTAGACGAAAAGTCCGACCGTGTGTACGCGGCATTACTTATAGCCAAGGAAGCTGCTCTCTTAACCTCTGTTTTATCTGCAGTTTCCATGGTGCTGCACATGTGATCAGTTATGGCACCAATCATTCGATGATTTGACATCAAAGAGCACAAGAAACTCTGAGTATCATTCAGGGCAGGCCCTACCAACTTGACCACTCTCAGACTCTCAAATACCTTACTCTAGAATGTGAAGACTAAAGCTGTCCAAACAGTATGAAAATTTAATTTGGCTCATCAGGAAATCCTCTTAGTGGCTCTGTTGGCTCCCTCCACCCAGCATCATTCATGGCCACCCAACAACATAGCTAGCAAGGAGCTGACTGCTCGAAGAATGAGACTGAATGCAGGGGGGGGGTATCAGTTTCCAGTCCCTCTGGATGCCTCTTGCCGACACTTGTCTCCATGCCAAGCACTTGCCCAAGACAATAGACGGTATGAGGAATGCAGGGGCGTGTCAGATTTCAGTCCCCCTGCATTCCTCTTGCCAGCACTTCTCTCAGCTCCAAGCACTTGTCTAAGACAAGCACTAATAATGCCGCGTACACACGAGCGGACTTGCCAACGGGCTAAACGACGGAAAGATTTAGAACATGTTCTATATCTGAGTTCGTCGGAAATGCCGACAGAAAAAGTCCAATGGGGCATACACACGGTTGGAATGTCCGACCAAGAGCTCCCATCTGACTTTTTCTGTCGGGAAGTCCGGCCGTGTGTACGCGGCATAAGAGGAATGTTGTCAGTTTTTAGTCACTCTGCATTCCTCTTGCCGGCACATGTCTCAGCGCCAAACACTTGCTAAAGACAAGCAATAGTAAGACGAATGCAGGGGGGTACATGTAAGCTTTCAGTCCCTCTGCATTCCTCTTGCTGGCACTTGTCTCAGCTCCAAGCACTTGCCAAAGACAAGTGCTGGCAAGAGGAATGCATGGGGGGGGGCATATCAGCTTTTTGTCCCTCTGCATTCCTCTTGCCAGAGCTTGTCTCAGGCAAGTGCATGGACCCGAGACAAACACCAGCTCAAGCTAGCTACATTGTCAGGCAGCAATGTAGGAAGGGTGGGCGCCCTGTCCAGCCTCATAGCTTGGCTTACAAAACATGTAGGAACATGGGACAAGGTACAACTATGTACTAGAGCTGCACAATTAATCATTAATAATCGAGATCACGATTTTTCCCCCCTCGCGATCTTAACAAAGCATTTTCCCAATTCTATGCAGAGAGTTCTCTGCTCAAGTTGATAGCTGTCAAAAAACCCCCCCAAAAAACAGGCAGTCTGCCAAGCTTCACAACATTCCTCAGCTAACTATAAACATTGTAACGTTTTGTTCTTTAGATCAAAGGAATGGACTGTAAATGAGGGAAGTTTAACAACTTAAAGAATAAACCTTTTTTTGACACTTGTTGGTTTCAAGTTAAAATCAGTATTTTTTGCTAGAAAATTACTTAGAACCCCTACACAGTATATATAATTATTTAGCGGAGACCCTAGAGAATAAAATGGTGGTTATTGCAGTATTTTATGTCACACTGTATTTGCGCAGCAGTCTTTCAAATGCAATTTTTTTGGGGAAAAAATACACTTTAAAGAATTAAAAAAAAAAAAAAACAGTAAAGTTAGCCCAATTTTTTTGTAGAATGTGAAAGATGATGTTACGCCGTGAGAATCGTGATCTTTATTCTAAGCAAAAAAAATTGTGATTCTCATTTTGGACAGAATGGTGCAGCTCTACTATGTACTATGGAGGATAGAATGCTGAACCATTAAGATAAGCGTTCTTCTTTAAGTCTAACTGGATTGCATTTATTTTTGTAAACGTGTTTTACATCATAAACAATTGGATTTCTTTGTTTGTTTTTGCTTAGAAAATACTTGTTTTCACCTTTTTTTAGTTCTTTTTGCCATATCGGTGATGATGATCTCCTACGGCCTCTTTTGGCTACCTCCTGTCTACATGCGCTTGCTTCAGTGTCAGCTGTGCATGGTTGCTCTGGGCTGGCTTCCTGATAGTGACAACGGTGGCAATGTGTGTTGGCACAGCTGCTTGAAGTCTACACCAGGTTAACATGCGACAGGGTGACAACACAAGAGTAAAATTGGGAGATAGTTGTCACCCCAAAACAGGAAGCGCCTGAAGAAGGACCTTCATGGCAGGATCACCAGGTGTTATTTTAATGACAGCTGCAGATTTAGAAACAATTTGATCAAACTTTTGAAATAAATCAACTTTTGAAGTTATAGTAACATGTTAACCATACCTCCCAACTTTTTGTGCATTTTATATACAACTATATAGATCAGTCCAAAATGAGGGACAAATGAGGGGAAACGAGGGACATTGCTCCAAATCGGGGACAGTTCCTCCAAATCAGGGACAGTTGGGAGCCAACGCAGTTAACGCACATTTGAGATATTATTTAATGGTTTTATATCTACTTTAATGAGTTTTATAATGAACGCACGACTGCATTAGCCAGTGTATTTTTTATTTTATTTTTTTACATCTGCCAGGAGTTCAGCTTTCATTATTGAGAAGCTCAAGCGGATGGAGGATAACTCCGCAGGTAAACTAGAAAATCCCTTTAGACTGAGTCTGACACATTTCATAGCTCTACCCATCAAGCATCACAGAAGCTTCTGTGGGAACATAAAAGAAAGTCACAGTGACAGCTCGCTCCCATACTTGCTGAGTGAGCCGCACATTATTAGAGGAAGGCAGAGGAACGGAGGGCCGCTATTTCTGACCTTTTCCTGTGCATTTGATTGCATCCGAGAGGTCTAAAGTATGGGCCATCATGTGTACATTATTATTAGGTATACTGTAATTATTCCCAGGGCCTGACTCTACAGCACAAGCAGAAACAAGTAACAAGCGGTGAGTCATTGAGCGCGAGGCTCGTATAAATAGCACTCGGCAAGCTGTAGATACATACGCTTTGATACCTACAATGCTGTGCAGAAATGTTAATTAAATGCAGCCAAATCTAAAGACGCAGTCGATACAGGACCTTTCAATCTGATGTCCATTTAGAAGGAAAAAAAATCATATTTTAGCGGCAATAAAAAAAAATGTAACAAGGACTCAAAAGAGCGATTATATTTATAAGAGGCTTTCAAGCGTATTTGTATTTTCTTTTCTTTGTTCCTTCTTGGTATTGTTGCAAAAGGTGGCTGTTTGTCTATTGTACTGCATTGGGTATAGAATATTAAAAAGAGAGAGCGGCACCAACCTCATACATCGCCTTTGGCACCACTTTATTTTAAAAACCCAATTAAATACTCACAAAAGTGCTAAAATAGCAGACATGTCATCGTCCATCAAATCCCATGGACGGGACCTCCTCACATTTCCATTCTCAAATTAATCAATGGAAGTAGTCATTCAGCAAAATGAATTGGATGAGCGTTAAGCGATACATTTTGAGATAAAAGCCCTCCACATCAGCGCCAGTCTCTGCATCCTCGAGGACTGTGTTAGGAGAAGGAGGAGAAAGAGGATGTGTTAAGAGAAAGAGGATCTGGCTTTAGATTTCCTAAAAAGGTAAGTATACAACAAAGTATAAATACAGTTAGGGGGTCTCAGGGGAAGGGGGGCCCAGGGTTGGACTTCAAATGTTTGTTAGTAAAATTTTGGTTTGCAAAAGCACTTATTTTAATAGTCTACAGTATGCATTGGTGTAAAAATCCACGAGGACGTCGCATGACGAAAGGCGTAGGGCGGGGCAAGGACGCTGATGTCACCAAGCACGCGAACATTGTACTCGCAGCTGGATCGCCGGCCGGAGACGATAGGCTTTACGATTGAGCCGGTTTACCCTAGTGTCGGGATGACACTTTGAATATGTGAGTGGATTTGGTTATTTTTAATAAAAGCCTGGTTTTAGAGGATCTTACATTATGGAAGTTTCCTTCCTTCTATCCTTCTTTTATGCATAATGATGACTTGAGCAAGAGTGTTTATTGTAAGGAGCCACGCCTGGAGTGGAGCCATTAATCACTGAGTGGATAGCTGGTTTATAACTTGACCAGCCTTTTTTCCAGTAATAGAATTTATGTGATTAAACTTCTCAGAAGTGCTTCTCATGTCACTGTGCATAACACACTCAGTGTAATCCTTCACCTAACAAGAATTCAAAAGAGCGATTATATTTATATGAGGCTTTCAAGCGTATTTGTATTTTATTTTATTTGTTACTTCTTGGTATTGTTGCAAAAGGTGACTGTTTGTCTATTGTACTGCATTGGGTATAGAATAATAAAAAGAGAGAGCGCACCAACCTCATACGTCGCCTTTGGCACCACTTTATTTTAGAAACCCAATGAAATACTCAGAAAAGTGTTAAAATAGCAGACATGCCATCATCCATCAATTCCCATGGACAGGACCTCCTCACATTCCATTCCATTCTCAAATTAATCAATGGAAGTAGTCATTCAGCAAAATGAATTGGATGAGCGTTAACCAATACAATTTGAGATAAAAGCCCTCCACATCAGTGCCAGTCTCTGCATCCTCGAGGACTGTGTTAGGAGAAGGTCTGTAGGATCTCTGGAGAAAGAGGATCTGGCTTTAGATTTCCTGAAAAGGTAAGTATACAACAAAGTATAAATACAGTTAGGGGGTCTCAGGGGAAGGGGGGCCCAGGGTTGGACTTACGAAGCTCGTCCCTCGAAACGCGTCACAAAATACGTATCCATTCTATTTTGCTCAAGGAGTACTTCCGCTGATCAATTTGAGGATGGAGATGTGAGGAGGCCCTGTCCATTGGATGTGATGGATGATTACTTTGCTATTATTTTAACACTTTTGTAATTATTGTATTTTTTTTTTTTAAATGAAGAGGAGGTATCAAATAAAGATGTGCACAGTGGAAAACTTTGTTTAATTTCGGATTCATTCATTAAGTTCATCATTTCGTTTGATTGTTTTGTTAGAATGATTTTCGTTTCATAGAATGGAATTCGTTTCATATATTTGGATTTGTTTTGTATATTCATTGTTCCA
This sequence comes from Aquarana catesbeiana, assembly GCF_042186555.1. Taxonomy (NCBI): domain Eukaryota; kingdom Metazoa; phylum Chordata; class Amphibia; order Anura; family Ranidae; genus Aquarana; species Aquarana catesbeiana. The sequence continues at coordinate 317,966,648 of NC_133330.1, forward strand.
AATCGATTCGTATTTAGGAAGATTGGCTAATTAGTTTAACGTGGCAATTCGTTATTTCGGGAGATTATTTTTGCACTCAGTTTGAGTTGGATGGAGGTGGATCCAGCAGAATCTCGACCTTTTTTGCGCTATTTTTAATGCAAAAGCGCTTCAGAAACTGCTCAGTGTGAAAGTAGCCTATCAGCCGAAAAGGTACCTATAATGGTCGAAAAAAATTTATATTAATTTAAATTCATGATATTGATTAAAAAGTTGAAAATAATACAATTATATATAAAAAATATATTTAAAAAAAAAACTGTCCATTTCGGTTTTGGTTTTTGGCCAAGTGCATCCCTAATTTTCGATTTCAGTGCACCACTAGAATTGATTGCAATATGTTTCCTTTTCATATATAGTGCTTTTTTTTATAATAATGCAAAAGGTTAATGCAACATAAAAGCAGTCTGAATGAAACAAATGAATACCAATGAATTTGGGATTTATTACAATTTATTTCAGATTAATAAAAATATGTTACTATTGTGATTCAGATACATTAGAAACACCAAATAATGAAAATTGTACAAATTTCGATTAGTAGAGAAAAGAATTGCACATGTCTAGTGTCAAAGGCGATTGACGAGGCTGGTGCGCTCTCTCTGTTTTTGTGATTCTAGTATTGCTTAAAGATTACTATAAGAGCCCTTGCACACTGGGGCGGGGGCGGCGTCGGCGGTAAAACACCGCTATTTTTAGCGGCGTTTTACCGTCGGTATTCGGCCGCTAGCAGGGCGGTTTTACCCCCCGCTAGCGGCCGAGAAAGGGTTAAATACCACCGCAAAGCGCCTCTGCAGGCTCACACTGGATACACAGCAGCGGCACTTTCAGGTCGGTTTGCAGGCGCTATTATTAGCGCAATAGCGCCTGCAAACCGCCCCAGTGTGCAAGGGCTCTAACATTACCTCTTTCTCTATCACACTCTTCCAATTCACCTCACACGGCTCTTCCCTCATGTCTTGCAGGACATTCTTATATCCTATATACTCCAGTACAACACCTCTATACTTTTATAACATCTTGATACCATCTTGATACCAATTACTTGAGTTATATATATATAGCTACTTTTACAATCTCTCATACTGAGTATACTATATAAAGATTTATGAGTTACTTAGGATATCATAACCATTTTTACACCCACTACCTATATACACATATTTATACATCTTTTTATCATGAATACACCCTGAATGACCTGGGGGCAACAATTCTGGACCCCTTTTCTTTTCTTTCCTTTTTTCTCCTTCCTTTTTCTTTCCTTTCTTCTCCTCTTCTTCCCTGTTTTTCTTTTCTAGCATTGTTGGACACCTCTGCACCCCTTGCATCAGAGCATACCACTTGATACTCTTTGCTATATTCATTTTTGTAGATTTACATATATATATTTATACTCATACAATTTATTCCAGTGAGCAAGCTCTGCAATGATTCTGGGTAACATCTAGGTCCAGCCCTCTCTTCTTCTTTTCCATCTCCTTGCCGTGCCTGCCCCACACCTGACCTCGGTCCTCCATGCTTTGACCTTCGTCCCTTCAGCAACCCGTGGGAGATGCTTTCCGACCACTCCTGCCGGGGGTCGGCCCCTGGAGCCTATTGCCTGATAAGTGAGTATGGGATCATTAGCTCTGGCTTCGCATTTTTGTCCAATCATAACCTATACTTGAATCTACCTTTTTTATCTGTTGTTACAGACATCAGATATACACATCAGCCCCTGATTATGCGAGGAGAGCTCGCGAAACGCGTTGAGTTAGAGATGTATCATGTATATCTGTACTCATTATACTTTGATCAATGCTATTTTGGCTATGTTTTTAGGACCATTATGTTATGTTGCTGTTCTTATGAATTGCCATCTATATGCATGACCTGTATTGTATGACAATGATTCTAATAAATTTGATATTTTTGACACTATTCTATTCATTTACTTGTGATCATCATGGACACCTCATTTAAAGTCCCATGGGCGAATCTTTTTCTCTTTTTGTGCAATATAGGGATGGAGGTGCCTCATGTTAGGGAGCAGTCTTCAGCCTTTTTCTTTTTTCTAAAGATTTATTATAAGCCCAACACTGGGCATTTTTTTTTAATGGCTGCAATACTCACCTACTCTCCAGCGCTGCCCCACCACAGAAATCCCTTTCTGCCACTAGATGTCCTAAGCCTTCCAGAGTCATGCATACCAGAAGACTGAAGACAAACTGTGTGTGCAGTGTATCATGAACTCATGCCCTGAATGACATCATCATAGGTGTGTGCAGCCTATTGCATTAGAGTGTGCACCCTTAAGCTCAAACACACATGCGTGTGCGGGTGTCTACATATATATGACCCCGGCACAGTGAAAGAGAAGAGCATAAACACTTCTCTTATGGCAGAGCCGGTAAGAGGGAGTTCTTTCCCCTGTTTCTGCTGCTACACAGAGCGATAACACTAATGTGCACGGGGTGATTAAGGTGTGCCTGGGCACACCCGGCACACCCTGTGCGCACGCCTATGGACATCATCATGGCGCTCTACACTTACAAACAGTTACGCAGAGAGTCAACATCAGCGCCAGGACTGTCCATGTTAGGAAAAGGTTTGTAGGATCTCTAGAGAAAGAGGATCTGGCTTCAGATTTCCTGAAAAGGTAAGTATAAAACAAAGTATAAATACAGTTAGGGGGTCTCAGGGGAAGGGGGGCCCAGGGTTGGATTTCAAATGTTTATTAGTAAAAATTGGGTTCGCAAAAGCACTTATTTTAATAGAAAGCAGTATGCATTGGTGTAAAAATCCATGAGGACGTCGCATGACGAAAGGCATAGGGCGGGGCAAGGGCGCTGATGTCACCGAGCACGTGAACATTGTACTCGCAGCTAGATCTCTGGCCAGAGACGATAGGCTATACGATTGAGCCGTTTAACCCTAGTGTCGGGATGACACTTTGAATATGTGAGTGGATTTGGTTATTTTTAATAAAAGCCTGGTTTTAGAGGATCTTACACTATGGAAGTTTCCTTCCTTCTATCCTCCTTTTATGCATAATGATGACTTGAGCAAGAGTGTTTATTGTACGTAGTGGAGCCATTAATCACTGAGTGGATCAGTATTTGCGCAGTAGCTGGTTAATAACTTGACCAGCCTTTATTTCTGGCAAGTGAATTTAGTGAGAACGGTGAAGGATTACACTGAGTGTGTTATGCACAGTGACATGAGAAGCACTTCTGAGAAGTTTAATCACATTTTACACAGCACATGTTTTTGCTGTTTGGGACTTTCTTCTCTCTTTTTTTTTTTTTTTATTGTTTGGTACAACACAGACTCTTTTTAATTGACTTTTGGATTATATTTTTTTGTGGCACTTTCAATAAAGATTTGATAGATGCACTATAGAACTTTATGTTTATGAATTGTTTGCACATTGTATTTATAGCAGAGCATATTTGCACCTTAGCACTTTAAATCATATGTATTGTTTGCACACTATGGGGTTGATTTACTAAAGGCAAATAGACTGTGCACTTTGCAGAGGGCAGTTGCTCTCTGCAAGAGCAATTGCTCCAGAGCTTAGTAATTGAGGTTAGGCTTGACTTTGCAAAGAATACCCAATCCTGTGCAAGGAAAATTTAAAAAACAGCATTTTTGCTTGCACATGATTGGATGTTGGAAGTCAGCAAAGCTTCTGCTCATTTACTAAGCTCTGGAGCAACTGCTCTTGCAGGGGCAACTGCACTTTTCAAAGTGCACAAACTTTATCCCTTTAGTAAATCAACCCCAATACGTTATGAACATATTTGTTTCTTTTTGCACTAGCACTCACATTAGACATTTATGAGACACTGTGGGGGGTATTAGTATAATATAGAAGGTTGCCATAGACCAGTGCTGCTAATTTTTTAATAGTATTCTCAATTCATACTTGCACCACTTTCCCTTTCTATAAACTATTTGTATTCACTTGCAATGTGCCGTTGGGCTTGCTAGGGAATTTGACCACTCCAGAGTCAATTCTTTAGCACAATTACAGATTCTTCTCTTTTTCCCCACGTCATAGCCATCTTCTCTGCTGTTTGTGCTAGCCCAGCTCCTCTTCCCCTCCTCCCACCTCCCTACATAAACTTTTAGTTAAATGCTATCATCTGAATGTGATATCTTGGATATGATCAGCGGCGGCCGCTCCATAGGGGGTCACAGGGGTGCCCTAATCTTCATGCGCTGGCCCCTAATCTCCATGCGAGGCGTCGGATGTATAGAGTTCTACAAGGTTTTTTTTTTTTTTTAAGCCAGTGATTAGAGACAAAAATGGAGCACCAGCCGCCACTGGATATGATGTCATGCTGACATCACATCCAAGATGGTGGCACCCAATAGCAGTGTCAGGCTTATTGGATGTCTACACCAGTGTTTCTCAACCAAGGACTCACGGTCGTCTGAATTTGCCCTGGATCAGCATCATGAGTTCCAGAACACAAAGAGTGCTATTACCTCCACATTCCAATTAAAAGGTAAGATTCTGTAACAGTGCTTGATACCCAACCTTCACATGCCATGTGCAATAGCAATTACAGGAAACCTGAATGGCAATTCAGTGACTTTACAGCTTGAAGATCCATTTACTAAAATACAAGGGTAACATAGTTACATAGTTACATAGTAGGTGAGGTTGAAAAAAGACACAAGTCCATCAAGTCCAACCTATGTATGTGATTATGTGTCAGTATTTCATTACATATCCCTGTATGTTGTGGTCATTCAGGTGATTATCTAATAGTTTCTTGAAGCTTTCAATGCTCCCCGCTGAGACCACCGCCTGTGGAAGGGAATTCCACATCCTTGCCGCTCTTACAGTAAAGAACCCTCTACGTAGTTTAAGGTTAAACCTCTTTTCTTCTAATTGTAATGAGTGGCCACGAGTCTTATTAAACTCTCTTCTGCGAAAAAGTTTTATCCCTATTGTGGGGTCACCAGTACAGTATTTGTAAATTGAAATCATATCCCCTCTCAAGCGTCTCTTCTCCAGAGAGAATAACCTTTCCTCATAACTAAGATCCTCCAGACCCTTTATTAGCTTTGTTGCCCTTCTTTGTACTCGCTCCATTTCCAGTACATCCCTCCTGAGGACTGGTGCCCAGAACTGGACAGCATACTCCAGGTGCGGCCAGACCAGAGTCTTGTAGAGCGGGAGAATTATCGTTTTATCTCTGGAGTTGATCCCCCTTTTAATGCATGCCAATATTGTGTTTGCTTTATTAGCAGCAGCTTGGCATTGCATGCCATTGCTGAGCCTATCATCTACTAGGACCCCCAGGTCCTTTTCCATCCTAGATTCCCCCAGAGGTTCTCCCCCCCGTGTATAGATTGCATTCATATTTTTGCCACCCAAATGCATTATTTTACATTTTTCTACATTGAACCTCATTTGCCATGTAGTCGCCCACCCCATTAATTTGTTCAGGTCTTTTTGCAAGGTTTCCATATCCTGCAGAGAAGTTATTGCCCTGCTTAGCTTAGTATCGTCTGCAAATACAGAGATTGAACTGTTTATCCCATCCTCCAGATCGTTTATAAACAAATTAAATAGGATTGGTCCCAGCACAGAACCCTGGGGAACCCCACTACCCACCCCTGCCCATTCTGAGTACTCCCCATTTATCACTACCCTCTGAAAACGCCCTTGTAGCCAGTAACATTTCCAGTGTATTCAGAGCTTACGCATTTCAGCCCACAGAGGCCTTGGTCGTTTCAGCATCATGGCCAGCCGGTACACAGCATCATTCGTTGCTATAGTGATGGCAGCCAGCTCATTCACACCAAGGTAATGCATGACTGGCCACCCCCAGCATTCAGGTGAAGATGGAAATCTACTTTCTCCAGACCACCTACACCTCCCGCCCTCTGTCACGCTGGTGGATAGGGATGAGCCGAACACCCCCCGGTTCGGTTCGCACCAGAACCCGCGAACGGACCGAAAGTTCGCACGAACGTTAGAACCCCATTGACGTCTATTGGACTCGAACGTTCGAAATCAAAAGTGCTCATTTTAAAGGCTAATTTGCATGGTATTGTCCTAAAAAGGGTTTGGGGACCCGGGTCCTACCCCAGGGGACATGTATCAATGCAAAAAAAACTTTTAAAAACGGACGTTTTTTCGGGAGCAGTGATTTTAATGATGCTTAAAGTAAAAAAAAAAAAAAGTGAAATATTCCTTTAAATATCGTACCTGGGGGGTGTCTATAGTATGCCTGTAAAGTGACGCGTGTTTCCCATGTTTAGAACAGTCCCTGCACCAAATGTCATTTTTAAAGGAAAAAATCTCATTTAAAACTGCTTGCGGGTTTAATGTCATGTCGGGTCATGGCAATATGGATGAAAATCAGTGAGACAAACGGCATGGGTACCCCCCAGTCCATTACCAGGCCCTTTGGGTCTTGTATGGATATTAAGGGGAACCCCGCACCCAAATTAAAATAAGGAAAGGAGTGGGGCCACCAGGCCCTATATACTCTGAACAGCAGTGCAAACAAGACAGGGACTGTAGGTTTGTTGTTAAGTAGAATCTGTTTGTAATTTTGAACATTTTTAACGTGTTTAGCTCCAGCCAAAATTTTTTCTAAGCTTTTTGGAAAACATAGGGAAGGGTTATCACCCCTGTGACATTTGTTTTGCTGTCTTTCCTCCTCTTCAGAAGATTTCACCTCACTTTTTTGTCCCAATGAAAAATGTTTTTTGAAAATTTGGGTTTTTTTGTGGAACAAGGATTGGAAAGCATCAGTGGAAAGGAGAAATTGTTTTCCCATATTAACTCTTACAGGAGAGAATTTCCCTTCCTAGGGGTAGATTTCATCTCACTTCCTGTTGTCTCCTTCCGTTTGCAAGTAGGAGTCATTTGTAAGTTAGATGTTTGAAAGTAGGGTCCTGCCCTATATACTCAGCAGAAATTTGGGCCTTAGGTATTGCTGTGGCCACAACACTGTAAGCCCTCACAGGGCCCTGCTGTGAAATATTAGATCAAGAATTGTAATTACATGCCCCTGTTGAACAGGAGCTGAAAAATTAGGCCTTAGGCACTGGTGCTGGTGCCACAACACTGCAACCCCTCACAGACACTCTAGTTGGAACGCAGGAACGAGCCCTGCTGCAAAGTATTGCATCAAAAATTGTAATTACACGCCCCTGTTAGACAGGGGCAGAAAAATTGGGCCTTAGGCACTGGTGCTGGTGCCACAACACTGCAACCCCTCACAGACACTCTAGTTGGAACGCAGGAACGAGCCCTGCTGCAAAGTATTACATCAAAAATTGTAATTACACGCCCCTGTTAAACAGGGGCTGAAAAATTGTGCCTTAGGCACTGGTGATGGCGCCCAGAACCAAAAATGTTCTTACAAGCTATCAGCGTGATGATTGAGGAGGAAGAGGATAATTACTCAGGGATAGTCACTCAGCATCAGCATAGGCAGTCTTTGAAGGGATCTGAGATTTCAAAAAAAATTATTCGGTTACATCAGCATCAGGTGCTTGGTAGCTGGTGGTGATCCAAGACTCATTCATTTTTATGAAGGTCAGCCGATCGACCGAGTCGGTGGACAGACGCACCCTGTGATCGGTTACCACGCCTCCAGCAGCACTGAATGTGCGTTCCGAAAGAACGCTGGATGCAGGACAGGCCAGTAGCTCAATTGCATACTGTGCAAGCTCTGGCCAGTGATCCATCCTCAAGACCCAGTAACCCAGAGGATTTTCGGTGGGAAAGGTGTCCAAGTCTGATCTTGCCCCTAGGTATTCCTGCACCATGTAAAACAGACGCTGGCGATGGTTGCTGGAACCGATCATACCTTGGGGCTGCGGACCAAAAAATTGTCTGAACGCATCGGTCAGACGGCCACCTTCTCCACCGCTCCTTCTTTGACTGACCGAAGCCTCAGCAACACGTTGTCCAGAAACAGGAGTTTGTAACCTCCCAGTCTCTGGGAACGCGTTGCACAGACCTTTCTGCAAGGCCTCCCGAAGATGTTTCATCCTCTGCTCCCTCTGCGATGGCAAGATAAGGTCCGCAACCTTACCCTTGTAACGTGGATCAAGGAGGGTTGCCAGCCAGTATTGGTCCTTCTCCTTGATACCACGAATACGAGGATCCTTACGCAGGCTTTGCAGGATCAGGGAGGCCATGCAGCGTAGGTTTGCTGAGGCATTCGGTCCGGAGTCCTCTGGGTCACTAAGAACGACATGGTCCGCAGCCACCTCCTCCCAGCCACGTACAAGTCCATGTGTTTCTTGGGACTGATCCCTTAAAGACTGCTGCTGATGCTGAGTGCCAGGCTCCACCTCCATACTGACACAATCTTCCTCCTCCTCCTCTTCCTCCTCGTCCTCTTCCTGTGTGATCGGCGGGCACGCAGGAACACTGTCTGGATAAAGGGGGCCTTGAGAGCTAAGGAAGTCCTCCTCTTCCTGCCTCTGTTCTGCCTCAAGTGCCCTGTCCATTATTCCACGCAGCGTGTGCTCCAACAGGTGGACAAGGGGGACAGTGTCACTGATGCATGCACTGTCACTGCTCACCATCCTCGTGGCCTCCTCGAATGGTGACAGGACAGTGCATGCATCCCTGATCATGGCCCACTGGCGTGGGGAAAAAAAACCAAGCTCCCCTGACCCTGTCCTGGTGCCATAGTCGCACAGGTACTCATTGATGGCCCTCTGCTGCGTGTGCAGCCGCTGCAGCATGGCCAACGTTGAGTTCCACCTGGTGGGCATGTCACAGATTAGGCGGTTCTTGGGCAGGTTAAACTCCTTTTGGAGGTCCGTCAGCCGAGCACTGGCATTATATGACCGGCGGAAATGCACACAGACTTTCCTGGCCTGCCTCAGGACATCCTGTAAGCCCGGGTACCTGCCCAAGAACCGCTGCACCACCAAGTTAAGGACGTGAGCCAAACAGGGCACATGGGTCATTTGTCCCTGTCGGAGGGCAGAGAGGAGGTTGGTGCCATTGTCGCAAACCACCATTCCTGCCTTAAGTTGGCGTGGCGTCAACCACCTCTGAACCTGCCCCTGCAGAGCTGACAAAACCTCTGGCCCAGTGTGGCTCCTGTCCCCCAAGCACACCAGCTCAAGCACCGCATGGCATCTTTTGGCCTGCGTACTTGCGTAGCCCCTTGAACGACTACGGAGCACCGCTGGTTCCGAGGAAGAGGCCATGGAGGAAGAAGAAGAGGAGGGGGTGGAGGAGAGAGGTGTGTCACAATCAGCATTTTGGAGGCGTGGTGGCGGAACAACCTCCAACACTACTGCACCTTGTCCTGCATCCTTCCCAGCTGCCAGCAGAGTCACCCAATGCGCCGTGAAACTTAGGTAACGTCCCTGTCCATGCCTGCTGGACCATGAGTCAGCGGTAATATGCACCTTACCGCTGACCGCCCTGTCCAGCGAGGCATGGACATTGCCTTCCACATGCCGGTAGAGAGCCGGAATCGCCTTCCGTGAGAAAAAGTGGCGTTTGGGTACCTGCCACTGAGGAACCGCACATTCCACAAACTCACGGAAGGGGGCAGAGTCTACCAACTGAAAAGGCAGCAGTTGAAGTGCTAGCAATTTTGCCAAGCTAGCATTCAACCGCTGGGCATGTGGATGGCTGGGAGCAAACTTCTTTCGGCGGTGCAGCAGCTGGGGCAGGGAAATTTGCCTGGTACAATCTGACGTCGGTGTACCAAAAGCAGATTGCCCACAAGTACTTGGCTGTGACACACCTAATTCTACACCTTCATTCCTCTCACTGCAGGTCTCAGAGAGGACTGAAGGTCTAGTGGGGTTGGAAATCTCAGCTGATGAGGAGCAAGGAGAGATCCTCTTTGTTCTTTGGTGTGGGTCTTTTAGATACGCTTGCCAACGAACTGCATGGCAGGTCAACATATGTCTGGTCAAGCATGTGGTACCCAAGCGGGAGATGTTTTGGCCACGCGAGATACGCTTGAGACATATGTTGCAAATAGCAGCGGTGCGATCTGATGCACTCGTCTCAAAAAAGGCCCACACCAAAGAACTTTTTGAATAACGCGCAGCGACTGCAGCGCCCTGCACATGTGGAGCTTTGGGGTGTGATGCAGTCAATGTGCTGCCCTTAGGCTGGCCCCTGGAGGGCATCCTGCCTCGTTGGTGATGTGCCGCCGCCTCCTCCTCCTCCTCCTCCTCCTCCTCTCTCCTATCAGGCACCCACGTTGAGTCAGTGACCTCATCATCCCCTCCCTCCTCATCACTGGAGCAAACCTGGCAGTATGCTGCAGCAGGGGGAGCATGACTGCCAGATTGCTGTCCTTCTTGGGCACCCCCTCTGTCCGTGCTCATGTTACTGCCTTCATCGAGCTCAGTATCGTCATCAGAGCCTTCCAAACGCTGGGCATCCTCCTGGAGCATGTACCCAACACTGTGGTCAAACAGTTCGAGGGAATCCTCATGAGGACATGGTGGAGCTAGGGAAGGAGTCACTGATGACATTGAGCTGAGGGAAGAGGCCGCTGCTTTGCCAGACAAAGCACCCTGGGCATGGGTGAGAGAGGATGAGGAGGATGAGGACGGCTTGGTCATCCACTCGACCAAGTCTTCCGCATGTTGCGGCTCAACACGGCCAGCTGCCGAAAAAAAGGCCAAGCGTGTCCCATGGCCACGTGCTGATGAGGATGCACCGTCTCCACGACCAGCACTAGACACAGAGCCTGCTTGCCCTCTCTTATTGGCTTGTGACTGTCTGCCTCTCCTTCTTGGCCTTCCAGACATACTAATGGCCTGTAGCTGCACTAAGCTGGGATAGAACACCTGTAATTTTCTTCAAGTAGCTTTATATACTGTAACCAGACAAGCCTGCCTGTCAGTAGGAAGATAACAGGAACGGATCTAGCTGAACACTGTGAGCAGGACGCACTGTACTAAATGTAAATAGTCTAGCTGCCTGACCGTGGTACTAATAGGATCAAATAGAACACCTGTAATTTTCTTCAGGTAGCTTTATATACTGTAACCAGACAAGCCTGCCTGTCAGTAGGAAGATAACAGGAACGGATCTAGCTGAACACTGTGAGCAGGACGCACTGTACTAAATGTAAATAGTCTAGCTGCCTGACCGTGGTACTAATAAGATCAAATAGAACACCTGTAATTTTCTTCAGGTAGCTTTATATACTGTAACCAGACAAGCCTGCCTGTCAGTAGGAAGATAACAGGAACGGATCTAGCTGAACACTGTGAGCAGGACGCACTGTACTAAATGTAAATAGTCTAGCTGCCTGACCGTGGTACTAATAGGATCAAATAGAACACCTGTAATTTTCTTCAGGTAGCTTTATATACTGTAACCAGACAAGCCTGCCTGTCAGTAGGAAGATAACAGGAACAGATCTAGCTGACCACTGTGAGCAGGACGCACTGTACTAAATGTAAATAGTCTAGCTGCCTGACCGTGGTACTAATAGGATCAAATAGAACACCTGTAATTTTCTTCAGGTAGCTTTATATACTGTAACCAGACAAGCCTGCCTGTCAGTAGGAAGATAACAGGAACGGATCTAGCTGTACACTGTGAGCAGGACGCACTGTACTAAATGTAAATAGTCTAGCTGCCTGACCGTGGTACTAATAGGATCAAATAGAACACCTGTAATTTTCTTCAGGTAGCTTTATATACTGTAACCAGACAAGCCTGCCTGTCAGTAGGAAGATAACAGGAACGGATCTAGCTGTACACTGTGAGCAGGACGCACTGTACTAAATGTAAATAGTCTAGCTGCCTGACCGTGGTACTAATAGGATCAAATAGAACACCTGTAATTTTCTTCAGGTAGCTTTATATACTGTAACCAGACAAGCCTGCCTGTCAGTAGGAAGATAACAGGAACGGATCTAGCTGAACACTGTGAGCAGGACGCACTGTACTAAATGTAAATAGTCTAGCTGCCTGACCGTGGTACTAATAGGATCAAATAGAACACCTGTAATTTTCTTCAGGTAGCTTTATATACTGTAACCAGACAAGCCTGCCTGTCAGTAGGAATTTAACAGGAACGGATCTAGCTGAACACTGTGAGCAGGACGCACTGCACTAAATGTAAATAGTCTAGAAGATAACAGGAACGGATCTAGCTGAACACTGTGAGCAGGACGCACTGCACTAAATGTAAATAGCAGGAACGGATCTAGCTGAACACTGTGAGCAGGACGCACTGCACTAAATGTAAATAGCAGGAACGGATCTAGCTGAACACTGTGAGCAGGACGCACTGCACTAAATGTAAATAGCAGGAACGGATCTAGCTGAACACTGTGAGCAGGACGCACTGCACTAAATGTAAATAACAGGAACGGATCTAGCTGAACACTGTGAGCAGGACGCACTGCACTAAATGTAAATAGCAGGAACGGATCTAGCTGAACACTGTGAGCAGGACGCACTGCACTAAATGTAAATTGCAGGAACGGATCTAGCTGAACACTGTGAGCAGGACGCACTGCATTAAATGTAAATAGTCTAGATAGAAGATAACAGGAACGGATCTAGCTAAACTGAATACAGTGTATATATATATATGCAACACCTGGGATGCATATATATACACAATACACTGTAAGTGCAGCTAACTGACTGACTGTTCTGCCTAATCTATCTAACTCAAATCAAATGACACTGTCTCTCTCTCTCTCTCTATCTCTATCTCTCAGCACACCGGAACACACACTACACAGGGCCGCCGTGCAGGCGGCCTTATATAGTGTGGGGTGTGTACTAAATCCCCTGAGCCATAATTGGCCAAAGCCACCCTGGCTTTGGCCAATTACAGCTCTCTCTACTGACGGCGCTGTGATTGGCCAAGCATGCGGGTCATAGTGCATGCTTGGCCAATCATCAGCCAGCAATGCACTGCGATGCCGCAGTGAATTATGGGCCGTGACGCGCCACACGAATTTAGCGCGAACGGCCCATAACGTTCGCAATTCGGCGAACGATCGAACAGCCGATGTTCGAGTCGAACATGGGTTCGACTCGAACACGAAGCTCATCCCTACTGGTGGAACCCAAAGGTAGTTGTCAGAGAATGACTACCAGACGTTTGGCTAACAGAAATGTGCATGCATGAAGAATGGCTAATAGCAATGTGCATGTGCTCAGATTTATCGGCAGAATGGTGACTAGGTGCGTGAATGCGCACGGGTGCATGCGCATGAGCAAGGGCATGCACTCAATGGATGTTGGCGCCAGACGGACTATTTAAAGGGGCTTCTGCTCATGCTCCAGTGCTGGGTGGTCTTTCAGCTGTTCCCTGTGTCCTGCTATTACTCTGCTTGTTCCCCTGTTGCTGACTCGGCTTGCCTTTGACCTAAACTTGGATCCTGCTTCTGATCTGTCGCCAGTTCCCGACCCCGGCTACGTTCTTGACCACATTTCTGTCTTATGTGTTGGTACCTCGCTGCCCGCATGATGCTGACCTTGGCCATCCCTGTGACCACTACTTTTCCCAGCTCTGCTCTCACATCTGGTTCAAGTGCCTACCGGCTGTCATCTGTATCAGCTCTGCTCATCACAGCGAGTACCTGTTTCAAGCCTGCTAGGATGTCTGACAAGCTGCGCATCAGAACCCCCAGCCTGTATAGAGTGCCCCTTTAACTTTGGCTGGATCAGCTACTGTTCCTGACCTGATGTTCTACCAGCCTGCCAGGGTCTGCATCTCCTGCAACAAGCACTCCTATCAACAACTTCTGGCACTCGTGTTCCTCCTGTCTCTTGATACCCTCTGTTCCACCTTCAGTGGGACCTGGGCTGGAGATACAAGAGAGGCCAACCACGTAATTTCAGTCTCCGATAAGGTACGTGACAGTAGTGCTTGGACTGAAGAGGGGACTGTGTGATTAAGGGGTTCTGTGATGGGGAGACTGCATGATTAGGGGGACTTTGATGTGATGGGGGGACTTTGATGTGATGGGGGACTTTGTTGTGATGTCAGAACTGTGATGTGATAGAGGGACTCATATATAGGGGGGACACTGATGTATAAAGGGGATTCTCATGTGATTCGGGCCTTTGATGTGAAGGGGTGACACTGATACGAGGAAGGGAGCTCTGATGTGGTGGGGGAACCCCTGATGTGAAGAGGGGCTTCTGATGGGAAGTTCATCAAGGCAGTTATGTGCATCATCCCAGATTCAGGTTTTTTAGGTTTCTTACATTTTAGACCAGGGGTTGCCTCGAGATTTGTTATGCCTTTAAAGGGTGCCGCAACTGAAGAAGGTTACTTAGTTACATAGTAGGTGAGGTTGAAAAAAGACACAAGTCCATCAAGTCCAACATATGGGTGTGAATATATGTCAGTATCATCTTGTATATCCCTGTATGTTGTGGTCGTTATCTAAAAGTTTTTAGAAACTATCGATGCCCCCCCCCCCGCTGAGACCACCGCCTGTAGAAGGGATTTCCACATCCTTGCTGCACTTATGCTGCGTACAGGCGATCGGACATTCCGACAACAAAACCATGGATTTTTTTCCGGCGGATGTTGGCTCAAACTTGTCTTGCATACACACGGTCACACAAATGTTGTCGGAAATTCCAAACGTCAAGAATGCGGTGACGTACAACACGCACGACGAGCCGAGAAAAATGAAGTTCAATAGCCAGTGCGGCTCTTCTGCTTGATTCCGAGCATGCGTGGACTTTTGTGCATCAGAATTGTGTACACACGCTCAAAATTTCCGAAAACTTGAGAAAATTTGAGAACCAGCTCTCAAACAGTTGTTGTCGGAAAATCCGACAGCAAATGTTCGATGGAGCATACACACGGTCGGAATTTCCAACAACAAGCTCACTATGGTCAATGCCAACGGACCTTACTTTGTACAGTAAACGTTTATGGGGAACTGTGTCAAATGCTTTTTCAAAATCCAGATACACCATGTCTACGGGCCTTCCTTTATCTAGATGGTAACTCACCTCCTCATAGAAGGTTAATAGATTGGCCTGGCAAGAACGATTCTTCATGAATCCATGCTGATTACTGCTAACGATACCATTTTCATTACTAAAATCTTGTATATAGTCCCTTATCATCCCCTCCAAGAGCTTGCATGCTATTGCCGTTAGGCTAACTGGTCTGTAATTCCCAGGGATGTATTTTGGGTCCTTTTTAAATATTAGTGCTACATTGGCTTTTCTCCAATCAGCTGGTACCATTCCAGTCAGTAGACTGTCTGTAAAAATTAGGAACAATGGTCTGGCAATTACTTGACTGAGTTCCCTAAGTACCCTCGGGTGCAATCCATCCAGTCCCCCTGATTTATTAATGTTAAGTTTCCCAAGTCTAATTCTAATTCTGTCCTCTGTTAGCCATGAGGGTGCTTCCTGTGATGTGTCACGAGGATAAACACTGCAGTTTTGGTTACTGAAGCCCCCCGATTCCCTCGTGAAGACTGAGGAGAAGAATAAATTCAATACCTTCGCCATCTCCCCATCCTTTGTAACCAGATGTCCTTCCTCATTCTTCATGGGGCCAATGTTGTCTGTCCTGCCTTTTTTACTGTTTACATACTTCAAGAATTTCTTGAGATTTTTTTTGCTCTCCTCCGCTATGTGTTTTTCGTGTTCTATCTTATCCGCCCTAATTGCACCCTTACTTTTCTTGTTACATTCTTTATAAAGTCTGAATGCTGATGATGATCCCTCAACCTCATATTTTTTGAAGGCCTTCTCTTTTGCTTTTATATGCATTTTTACATTGGAGTTAAGCCATCCAGGACTTTTGTTCCCTCTTTTAATTTATTACCCAATGGGATGCACAGGCTAATGCTGATCTACACAAGGTGGGCTTTTATAGGTAAATAATATTGAATGCCTAGGATGCACATACAGTTTATTGGGAACATTGTTGTTAAAGAAATGTAAATTAATGGTCCGCCGACAGGGTCTCTTTAAACCAATATTCACATCCTTGCCATATTCCCCGTCCATGACAAATTAATCCGCCTCCTTTATTTCTCTATTATTTGCAACTGAGAAATCTGAAGCCACGCTATTGTCCTAAATGTATAACAACTTAAAACTTTTTTTTGTTTTTTTTTGTTTTACATACATAAAAGTACTTTAATAACAAGTAACAACTCTAAAACTGTATCATTTAAATTTGTTTTTCCAGCTAAAATAATAGAGCGAAATTGTCTTTGACCCACGGAACAGAGCTCATAGTTCTGTAAATCTCATTATATGAAGACCCAATTATTTTCCCTAGTAATTGTAATTATTGTTATTCATTGTTGATGAAAGACTGTGTTTTAACCCAGTGTGTTTTGTTCCATCGTAACTCATTGTATTAATATTTCCATTATGTGATGTGTCAAATCTACTGTTTTTTACCATTAAAAAGGTAGTTAGTACAACAACATATTCTCAAATGAATTATAAGCAATTAAAAAAAAAAACGCTGTACCCTAGAACCTTGAGTAAAGAAAAAAGCTTGCAAAAGTAAACACAATAATCATTTATCTTGTCTGTAAAAACCTCAATTTCCAGCAAAAGGCAGAGGATTGGGGGATGAAGGCTGTTTACAAGGTAAGCCTGCACAATAAACAAACATATTCAGTACATCTCTGTGATGCATACACATTTCCCTTGGTTATTTCCATTTAAAGACATTGCAAGTACAGAAAAACACCTGTTGAATTAACAAAAATCCCCCTAAACACAGATCCCCACAAACACCGGGCCAGGGTTGTGGAGAAGAGGCCCTTGTCATCATCAACATGGGGACAAATGTGCTTTGCCAGGGATACACTCCATGTTGGGGGCATGTGGCCTTGTATGGTCATGCTCAAATAAAAGTCTGGTATGGATTTTTGGTTGGAGACCTCACACCTTTTTTTTTAAATCTATGCCAGAGTCTAATTGTCTGGTATAGAATTTGGAGGAGACCTCAAACTTCCTGTTTTAGCTGACAGGACATACCTCCATGGGGGGGGGGGGGGGGCTGAATACGAATGCACACCACACTTTTCAGATATTTATTTGTAAAAAATGTTGAAAATCATTTATCATTTTCATTCCATCCACTTCACAATTATGTGCCACTTTGTGTTGGTCTATCACATAAAATCCCAATAAAATACATTTACGTTTTTGGTTGTAACATGACAAAATGTGGGAAATTTGAAGGTGTGTGAATACTTTTTCAAGGCACTATATATATTTTGTAGGGGAGACAGGCCTAACTGATAGTGGCTATGGTAAATAATGCACAAGGCAAGGGCACCCAGGAACAGTCCAAACAAGTTTGTGCCACACTTTTATTTACCAATGCAGCAAACATAGTTTCCCAGTGGGAGCACTTTGTACAGCAAGTCCATAGCATAAAACAAATGCAACACCTGCTCTTCAAAGCTACTAACTAAACTCAGGTCAGTTCCAAACTAGCAAAGTGCCCTCTAATGGGTTCCACAAACAAACAAGCAGCACCTGTATTATTCTAGTGTTGTTACTTGTCGGCCTTTTTACGCAGCAGCAATGGCGAGAGAGCGCACTGAGCATCAGTCAGCTCACATATACAATATATTACCAAAAGTATTGGGACATCTGCCTTTACACACACATTAACTTTAATGGCACCCCAGTCTTAGTCCGTAGGGTTCAATATTGAGTTGGCCCACCCTTTGCAGCTATAACAGCTTCAACTCTTCTGGGAAGGCCGTCCAAAATGTTTATGAGTGTGTCTATGGCAGTGTTTCTCAACTCCAGTCCTCAAAGCGCCCCAACAGGTCATGTTTTCAGGATTTCCCTCAGATGAATTGGCTGTGGTAATTACTAAGACAGTGAAACTGATCAAATCACCCATTCAAAATAATGGAAAGCCTAAAAACATGACCTGATATAGTGTAGAAAGGCCTGTGCACAGCAATGAGTCAGTCTGGCTGCCAGATAAGATGAGGACCTAGGGACGGAGGTTTTATCAACCAAAAAGCTCTGAAAACCCTCTGGGATCCAGGGCTTTTTAAGGTGCTAGGAAAACAAATGTTTTGTTTTCTCCATATCCGTCATAAATCCTAGAGCCCCTCACCATGAGGTGCGAGAAGCTTAGGTGACACATATACAGCGTCGGCAATTCTTCCAGCCAGTGCCTCGCAATATACACTTTTTTAAACTGGCAGCCCCTTTCATATAGGTAGCGACTATCTATTGTTTTGTTGTAAAAAAAGTGGAGTCCTTCAGGTGGCTTTTGGCAAACTCCAGGTGAGCTGTCATGTGCCTTTTACTTTATTTAAGTAATTCTTGTGCAGCAAACCCACCTCTTATATATGTATATATATATATATATATATATATATATATATATATATATATATATCTCCTCTCTCTCTCTATATATGTATCTATAGATATATAGATATCTATATATAGAAATGTTAAAGTAAATGACAGAAAGCTTTCACAGGTAAATAATATTGATAACCGCCAACATGAAATGTATTACAAGCAGAATTTATTAATATTCACACATCTGTACTTATACATATTATAATACATATTATATTTGATCAGGGCCGTCTTTAAGGCAGGGCAAAAGGGGCAGATGCCCTGGGCCCTGTCATTGTTGTGGGGCCCAAAGCAGCTACCTCATATTTGCCAACTATCCTGGTTTAAATTCCCTTGTCTCTTGAAGTTTTAGTCTTGTGCTGTGTCCCAATATCTCAGTGTGAAGTGCTGCTGCTAATACTGCGCAGCTCTGCCCTATTGTTGTGTACAGATGACTCACCTGCAGACCCTGTGTTTTTTTTTTTTTCCCAACAAAGTTTTTTATTGTGAATCAGAATACATACAAGTCATAACATTTGCACATATTTATACATGTATACATTGCAATGTAATTGTACGTGATATAAAGATGGTTACATACATGAATGGTCTGTAGTACATTTCTTCTGATGCTCTCTATTGATATTATCGTTTAATATAGGGTATAATTATAGTATTTTCATTGAGGAGAGGTATTTCTCCAGTACATAGAAATTTATATTGGTCATGAGCAAGTTTCCGAGTCCTGTAGCCATCGATCCCATATTCTATTGTGTTTGTCTGGGCATCCTCTATTTATGTATATCACCCGTTTATATGGGAGTGTCCCATTTACCTCTGCTTTCCATTCTTTAATCTCGGGTGGTAAGGGACGCATCCATTTCCTAGCTATTATCTTTCTGCATGAGAACAGGGTCTCCTGCAGAAATACCTTGGTATATTTTTCCATTGGGCTTGGGAACACACCCAACAGGCATTGTTTGGGGTCCAGTGTCACAGGTGAACCCATGTTGTCATGAAGAAAGGTTACTATCTGCTTCCATAGGCCCTGTATCTGAGGGCATGACCAGAGGAGATGGTAGAACGAACTCTCTGTGGACCTACACATTGGACACACTGCTGGACAGTTGTGTTTGTATCTGGCTATCCTATGCGGGGTTAGGTATGTACGGTGTATTATATTTAATTGTGTCAACCTGTCTGACAGTTTGGGAGATACCTCTTTACATGTGTCCAGTGCTTCTTCCCATTCCTCATTTTCTAGGTTACCCAGATCCCTTTCCCAGCGGGATTTGAGGCCGTATATTATTTTTGTGGCTATTGGGGTAGTGAGCATGTTGTAGAAACAGGATATTAATTTTTTTGGGTCTGTGTCTTTTATGATTGCTATTAGAGGATTGGGGGCTGACTGTGGTGGGGGTTGCGGAAATTGTGCCTGTATTGCATGTCTCAATTGGAGGAATCTGAATACCATGTTGTTGGCTAGATGGAATTCCTCTTTAAGGGTGTCAAAGTTTTTAAGGGTTCCGTTTGACCAGACATGGTGTAAGTAGAGTATACCCCTCTCCAACCAAGGTCTCGGGTCATGAATATTATGGAGCTCTGGTAGGTCTCTGTTGCACCATAAGGGAGTGAAGTCGTTGTGTCTGGGTATATTGAGTTTGTTGTTTGCGAGTTCCCAGATGCGTCTATATTGATACAACAGGGATGTTTTGTGTGTGTTACCTTCGTTGGTCTTAGTGCCCACAGTGATAGCATATATGGAATCTGAGGTTTCTTGGGCCCATTGTGGGCAGATTAGCATCCGGAATCTTTCACTGTCCACCTTATCTATATGGTAAAGTTGGGAGAGTTGGGACGCAATATAGTAGTGATTAAGGTCCGGAAGTGCTGTACCCCCCATGTCTGTTGGGTTTTTGAGGGTTTGCCATGCAATCTTGTGTCTATTTTTTCCCCACACAAAGGGCTTGAGAAGGGACTCCATTATTTTAAAGTGTTTTAGAGGTATGTATGTTGGGGTGTGCCAGAGTATATATAATATTTTAGGGAGTAATATCATTTTTATAAGGTTAATGCGACCCCACACTCCTAGGGGTAGTCTAGTCCACGATTGTGTTTTAGTTTTAATAAGGGAATATAATGGTTTAATGTTTAGTGTTATGTAGTCTGCTGGATTTTTGGAGGTATTTATTCCTAAGTATTTAATTGTGTCTACTCTTTGTAATGGTAGGGTGGCTTGGAATTCCGTGGGTGGGAAAGTGTCTATTGGTAAAACTTGGGATTTCCCCCAATTTATTTTGAGGCCCGAGAATTTCCCGAAACGTTCAATTGTCCGGAGAGCCCGGTGGAGGGAAGGACCTGGGTCCACCAGATATAGTAGTGTGTCATCAGCGTACATGCTGATTTTTTCTGTGAGGGTTCCGGTTTTTAATCCTATGATCTCTGGGTCTGTCCGGATAGAAACAGCCAGTGGTTCCGCAGCCAGAGCGTACAGCAGTGGGGACAATGGGCAGCCCTGTCTCGTGCCTCTGTGGAGATCGAACTTCTGAGACGGCCATCCATTTGCCACCACCCTGGCCGTGGGGTTCTGGTACAGTAATTGTACCCATTGAATAAAGTTTGGACCAAAACCATATCGTTCAAGACAGCACCAGAGGTATCCCCACTCAACCGAGTCGAAAGCCTTGGCAGTATCAAGGGTGACTATCACCCTTGTGCCCACATTCTCATGTGTGGCCTGCAGGTTTATAAATAATTTCCGTAGGTTAAAGGAAGTGTTACGTCCCGGCATAAAACCAGCCTGGTCAGCATGTATAAGGTTGAGTATCACTTGATTGAGTCGCATGGCTAGAATTTTGGCCAGAATCTTAATATCAGCCTGTAGTAATGAGATAGGGCGGTAGGATTCCGGGTGACCCAAGTCCTTGCCCGGTTTAAGTATCAAGACAATTGTGGCCTCACCCATAGAGGGTGGGAGGGTGAATTGTTGAAACATGACATTATAAAGGGTAAGCAGTTTGGGGGTGATTATTTCATTGTAATGTGAGTAAAATTCTATGGGTAACCCATCTGAGCCAGGGGATTTAGATTTGGCGAAACTTGCAATTGCGGCGTCTATTTCTTCTTTAGTGAGAGGGGCCTCTAGAAGTTCCCTTTGTTCAGGCGTAAGTTGCGGGAATGCTACTCCTTCCAGAAAGGAGATCATATCATCTGGTCCCTCCTGGGTCCTAGAATTGTATAAGTCCACAAAGAACTCCCTAAATTTGGATGACACAACAGGAGGATCTGTGATTTTTTGCCCCTCTGGGCTATGCAGTGCAATTACCACTGGGGGTTTGTCCTCATTCCGAGCTAGAGACGCCAGAAGTTTTCCAGCTCTCTCACCCTGCTCAAAATATTTCTGTTTGGCAAAAAATAATTTCTGTCTTGCTTTTTCGTATTGGAGTTGGTTCATGATCCTGGATTGTAATTTTAAGTGGGAGGCATTAGCTTGGGATGGGTCATTTTGATATATGTGTTCTATGCGTGAGAATTCAGTCTCCGCCCTCTCATATATATCTGATGAGTTTGCTTTGATCTTGTTGATGCGAGTTATTAGGGTAGCCCTGGCGTGTATTTTAAAAGTTTCCCATACTATCGGAAAAGAGGCAGTGCTTGTGTTTTCCAAAAAGAAGGTCTCCCATTCGGCCGACAAGTCGTCATCCTCTGGCAACAGTGTCAGCCAGAACGGATTAAGGCGCCATGAAGTTGGTGGTTTATCTATATGGAAGGTGAGGGTGATCCAATATGGAGCGTGATCCGAGAGCAGTCTAGGACCAAACTCTGTCTCAAGGAGACGTGCTAACAGATTTTGGGATATAAAAATAAAGTCAATTCTTGACATGGTATTGTGTGTTGCTGAGAAGCAGGAGTATTTACGCGTGTGCGGGTGTTTATGCCTCCAGGTGTCTATCAAGTGAAAAGGTGAGAAAAGCCTGGCAAGTTTAGTATCTCTGGGGGGGTTTGTAGCAGGTGAAGTTGGTCTCAGTCTGTCCAGCTCCTCATTGAGTGTACTATTGAAATCTCCCATCCATATTGTCTGAGCTGTTGGGTATTTTGCTATAAAGGAGATTCCCTCTAGTAGTATGGAAGTGGAAAATGGGGGAGGGACATAGACAGCTAAGATCAAAAAGGGTTCCCCGTGTAATTTAGCGGATATAAATATAAATCTACCTTGTGGGTCAGTGTGTAGCTCACATAATTCAAAGTGAACTGTTTTTGCGATAAGTACCGAGACACCTCTCGAGTGTGATGTATGGGTTGAGTGGAATGCCCAACCCACCCACGGGCGACGCAGTGTCATCTGAAGTCTACCCTCAATGTGGGTCTCCACCAGGGTCACCACATCCGCTCTTTGTTTTTTAATAAATGTAAGGGCTGCCGCCCGTTTAATTTTATCACGTAATCCCCTCACGTTCCATGTAAGGAACTTCAGTGATATTTTAGGCATTGTTGTTTGTGCTTATATTTTAGTATGTTAATGTAGCTTTTAGCCCCATTGTAGCGGGACGATGTAGGAAGGTTAAACAGCAGGGATGCGTGATATACCATATTATATTTGTCCAGTAAGCACCCGATGGGACCGGGACGCGCTGGTGTTGTGGACGTAGCAGTTAAAGTGTGCACGTTTAAGCCTAGTTTTTCAGCTTCCCTTTTCCGCTCCCCCCTCCCAGCAACCTCCCCCACCCAGTCAGTGCCAGCCTGTATCAGTAACAGATTTTTCTTTATGTTTTTGCATCTAATAGCGTGATAAAAGGAGAGATAATAAAAGGGCAATAAATAAAATGAGACGGATTTCTGTGCACCCAGCCTGAGGTTCCCTTTCCTTAGAAAAAACAGAACAGAAAGTGTCGGACTTCCAATACATCTGCGGTATAACATGCTATGGGTAACGACTGAGCTCCAGTTAAACGTGGGATATAGCACTGTCACACACAGGTCAACCGGAGCACGTGCAGTTGGATCTGGCTTTTTAGTTTCCCCCTCCTCCCCCCCTGATACGTATTCTCTCCAATTGGTCTCGGTGTGTATGCATGACAATGCTTTCCCCACAAACCTAGACTTGACACTATATTGAAGGGTAACATATTTATATAGGAACGGGAGTTGTAATAGAATATGCTTTTGTGATCTCAATCTATACCCTACTTTCCTTAATTGGAGAAAAACAGAAATGATTATATTCTTTCTGGTTGTGTGATGTAACTCACTATATGCAACATCTGAACACCAGTGAAACGAAAGGTATGTCAGCACCATACGCTTAAACATTAAAACACTTACATTGAAATTTAACTTGTAGGTTTCCCCTCCCTGCTTTGCATCTTCCCCAACTGATGCTAGCATTCACCCATAACAAAACTTTCTGTATAGTCTCGGCCCTGACGGCATATTGAGAAAAAAAATAATGAAAGTAAAGTACTTGAAGTAGGATGGTTGTCTGTGCCCCTCCAAACTTCTCTTTCCATGGAAGAAAAAACACAGAGAGGGCTAGCCTCTCTTCACTCAGGTGTGTAGTTGGAGTTTGCACATTATCAAGATTGGTGTTGTTGTGGTATTTTCTTCTTGGGCCGCCAGGTTCAGACTTGTATGGGGGCTGAGTACGCTGCACTCTGCTTGTGGACTGTAGGACTACAGTAGTCCAGAGCTCCATTGAGATGTAAAAAGTAATGAGTGTAGTTCGATCATTTAGGGATTTGTCCCAGGAAAGTTCCAGCATTGTGTATCAGAAATGTTCCGCAGAATACAAACTGGATCTAAGCCCACAAGAGGGGAGTATATGTAGATATTTGTGTAGGCACTGTGTCCCTCTACCCCTTGGGCTATTCTTCACAACGGTAACAACTGGCGAAGTAAATAGGGGTGGGTGTTCAGTGGAGAATAATAGTGGATTGTTGTTGCATCTGTGTCAGAGGTGTGCATGTGGAAGATTAACGCATGATTACATACTCACAGACACTTTAATCCGCCTTTTCCAGGTTGTTTCTGCGTTCCAACCAGGCCATCAGCTCAGCAGGATCTTCAAAAAAGGAAACTCGGCCGTCGTGTTCCACTCGGAGTCGCGCTGGAAACAGCATGGCATATTTCATGTTGAGGCTTCTAAGTTTGCGCTTTGCTTCCATGAAATTTTGTCTGCGTCGCTGCACCTCCGCCAAAAAGTCAGGGAACACCGCAATTTTAACGTTGCCTAGGGGGATGTTGCCCCTTTCCCTTGCAAGTCGCAGGGCAGCGTCTCTATCTCTGTAGTTGAGCATTTTGGCTATAAAAGTACGTGGTGGGGCTCCTTGTGGCGGCGGTCTGGCGGGCATGCGATGGGCTCTTTCAACTGCCAGCATGGGGGAGAAGGCCTCTCTACCATAGGTCTTGATGAGCAACTGCTCCAGGAAAAGCGTGGGATCCTTACCCTCAGCCCCCTCCGGCAGACCAATGAGGCGGAGGTTACATCTCCTGCTTCTGTTCTCAAGGTCTTCTTGCTTGGAGAATAGTTGTTGGATTTGCTGCTTCATGTGGTGCACCTCCGTTCTCATTGGGGGAATGGTGTCTTCCATATCGCTGATGCGGGTTTCAGTTTCTTTAACGCGGTCTCGAAGTTTGTGGAAGTCTTGTCTGATCAAGGATATGTCTACCTTGACTTCTTCTATCTGTGAGGCAAGTGATGTTCTGCAGAGGTTTATTGCTTCCAGCAGCTTTTCTGTGTCTCCCGCTGTGCGCTCCTCGCCATGTGTATTGTCGCCATCATTTTCTGCCTGTTCCTCCCTGTCCTGACGGCGGTATTGGTCCAATTTAGATACGGCAGCTTTCTGAGATTTCGATGGCGACATGATTTTTTTTTGCCCAGATATTAGGGTATCTGGGAAAGTGGGGACAGGAGTTAATCTTGTTGTGTCCTTATGTGGGGTATTACCCCTCCTCTCTCAGCGGTATTGGCAGACTGGAGCTATGCCCTGTGGGACACAGAGGGCCGAGCATGCAGCGGTGGGGGGGGAGAGCAGGACCGCAGGCTATGTTACAGTACAGGCAGAGGAGGTAGGTGTACCAAAATGGCCGCCGGTCTCAGCACAGGGATCCAGGCCGCAATCCAGGCCGTTTTCTCTGGGCCTTTGATAAGTATATAGGCTGGTAGTCAGGGGGATGAGTGCAATAGCGTTCTCCCAGGGGGTTATCCCGCAGCTAGGTACCTGTATGGTGCTGTAGGCTTCAGGCAGGGCCGCAGATGAGGAGGACCAAGATGGCCGCGACCTCCGGTGGTAGGCCGAAGCCGCGGTCTAAATTTAGTGAGCCGCCGGGCGGGAGATCGCCGCTCCGTTCGTGCCGTCACGCGCTCTCTCCCCACAAGAGCCGGATAGTTCTGTTCCAGGTGTCCCAGGGACACAATCCAGCCGATTTGTTGGTACAGGATACGCAGGATTGATGAGGATTAGGAGTGATAGACGGAGCTCTATATCAATACGTCCTACTCCATGCTGCGTCAGGCCACGCCCCCCTCAGACCCTGTGTTTAAATGGAAATAACCGGCATTCATATGTAAATACCCGCGGATCGGTGGCATTCATATGTAAATAGAGATGGCATTCATATGTATATAATGCCCCTGTAAAGTCATATGCACCATCACCTATACTGAATGCTGCCCACTGGGGAGATAAAGGGGCATGCTTGAAAGTCCTGCCTGCAACTGTGGTCTAACATCAGCCTGTGCTGCAAAGGTAAGCAAATTGGTGGTGGTGGTGGTGGTGGGGGGGGTAGTGTGGGGTGTGCAGAGGTAGGCAGAGAAGGAATTACAGTTTGGGGTGCACAGATGAGCAAGGAGGGGATGTATAGAGGTAAAGGAAGGTGGGTGCAAAGATGAGCAGAGGAGGCAGGTAGAGTTAAAGGGGTGGAGGTTGAGGTGGAGAGGATGGGGGAGGTTTGGGGTGCAGAGGTTAGCAGGGCTTTTAGGATGCAAAGGTGTACTGACAGGGTGGATAAAGATGTAGGTCATGTGTAGGGCAGTCCAATTATTTCAATGGGCTGCTCTATGCGCTAAAAATGCGGAAGAAAGTCCCTAATGTTTTTTCAAAATCACACGGTTGCACAGCACATGTCAGCCGATGCATGAGGGTGTCAATTAATGGCACTGCTGTGTATCTGCTAAAGGGCAGCACATTTCTGTGGTGTCAGGAAAGTGATTTTGCATGCGTTCCCAACACACACAAATGTGAACGCAAGCTAAATGTCTCAGCTACATTGGTGGTCAGTGTAAATTTTCTCATTACATTAGGGCTTGGTGTAGAATTTTTACATTCATACTAGTGGCCAGTGTGAAGGTCCCCCTCCTTACATTGGTGGTCAGTGTAAATCCCTCCTTACATTGGTGGCTACTGTGAATGCTTCTATTACATTAGGGGTCAGTGTAAATCCCTATTACATTGGTGGCCAGTGTTGAAACTCCTCTTTATATTGGTAGTCGGTAAAAAAATTCAGCATTGCCATTGATCACACCCTCCCCCCCCCAGCACTGCCACTGATCCCAGGGGTTCTAGGATCCCTAGGAGTTTTCTGTCTATTGATGGGTCCCCTCAAAACCCCAGTCCATGGTGTGCAGGCAGGTGGAGAGCAAAATTGCATGGGGGGGGAGCAAGAAAATGTTTGCCCAGGGTCCAATCAATATTAAAGACGGCCCTGTATTTGATGTATAGATTTTGTAATGTTGTAGCTCAGACATCCCCAAAACATCAGCAATCCACCTCCGTGCTTCATGGTAGAAATGGAGTACCTTTCATCATAGGCCTTGTTGACTCCTCTCCAAATGTAGTGTTTATGGTTGTGGCCAAAAAGCTCAATTTTGGTCTCATCAATCCTGTCACGTACCTGGTATCAGAGCCCAACTGTAGAAGGAGACCTCTCTTACAGCCCTGGCTCGGGGACCACTGGGGTTGCAACAGTGGTACTGGAGCGCAGTGAGGTAGATGCGCCTGTATGATCCGTGGTAGCTGATGCAGATAAGTAGAGGTGATCCACCGGACGGACTGGTTAGCAGAAGCAGTAGGAAGTGGTGGTATAGGTGCGGGTCAGTGATCCCTGGATCTAGGAAGAGCTGGATCAGGAATGGACTGAAGCAGAGTGAGACAAGCCGGGTCAGCACGGGCAACAGGTAGTACAATCAGCAGGGAAAGAGTAGTCAGCAGGCAGGCAGAGGTTCGGCAACAGGAGATCAACAGGTTCAGAAGTAGCAGGGTCAAGGCAGGCCGGGTAAGGAGAGGAGAAGACAGCAGTAGTCAATGAAGCAAGGTCAGGTAATACAGCAGGTTCAGGATCAGACTCAGGTAAAGCTGCAGATCAAACAGCACTGTACCAGAGCAGCTCCTGGCCTTTTAAAGGGGAACTGGAGCCAAGCCGAATTAGCGCGCGCGCACGTGTGACTGATGCGTGCTCCCGCACACCTGCCACGTATCTCTGCGCACATTCACGCGCCACTGCCTGAAACAGCGCGTTCTCATAGGAACATATGTGCGCACGCCTGAGTGTCTGTCCTGTCACAGGGTATCCCTGACAAATCCAAATGACTTTGGGCCAGAAGGTTTGAGGCTTGTCTCTGTGCTGTTTGGCGTATTGTTAGCGGGATACTTTGTGGCATTTGCGTAGTAATGGCTTTCTTTCTTCTGGCGACTCGACCGTGCAGCCCATATTTCTTCAAGTGCCTCCTTATTGTGCATCTTGAAACAGCCACACCACATGTTTTCAGAGAGTCCTGTATTTCACCTGAAGTTATTTGTGGGTTTTTCTTTGCATCCCGAACAATTTTCCTGGCAGGTGTGGCTGAAATTTTAGTTGGTCTACCTGACCGTGTTTTGGTTTTAAACAGAACCCCTCATTTTCTACTTCTTGATTAGTGTTTGAACACTGCTGATTGGCATTCAGTTCCTTGGATATCTTTTTATATCCCTTTCCTGTTTTATACAGTTCAAGTACCTTTTCCTGCAGATCCTTTGACAATTCTTTTGCTTTCCCCATGACGCAGAATCCAGAAACGTCAGTGCAGCACTGGATGAAAGATGCAAGGGTCTGTCAGGAGTCCAGAAACTCATTGGCCTTTTACACGCACACACTAATTACAAGCAAACAGATCACAGGTGAGGATGGTTACCTTTAATAGCCATTCAAAGCCCTTTGTGTCAACTTGTGTGCATGTTATCAGGCCAAAATCACCAGGGTATGTAAACTTTTGATCAGGCTCATTTGAGTAGTTTCTGTTGCCATTATGATTTAAAAAGTGTAAACACAGTTGATTGATAATAAATGGCGTCAGCCAAATACTAACCAGGAGTGAAAAAACGTTTTTGTGTTATCATTCAAATTCTCTGAAAAATGGCCAAGACATCATAAATATTGCAAGGGTATGTAAACTTATGAGCACGTATGAGCAACTTATGTGACTAACTAATGACCATACTACCATTAACCCCCGGAGTGCTGTACCACCCTGCTAGCCCAGTCATGCCTGCCCTTTGCCTATTTTTTATTTTTTATTTTTGCTTTGGGCCTCTCTTTATATGCGTGCGTTCAGCCAGTGTCGTTTTCTCATCTTTGCCATCAATGTGCTGTTTTGCTTTTAGGCCTCATGCACACAGAGCGTTTTTTCCTGCCACTTTTAGGAGGACCAGGCGTATTTTTTTTTACAGTTTAAATACACCTCTCTGTCATAGCTCCCAACTGTCCCTGATTTAGAGGGACTGTCCCTGATTTGGAGCAATGTCCCTATGTCCCCCTCATTTGTCCCTCATTTTGGTCTGATCTATATAGTTGTACATAAAATGCACTTTTTATCTTTCAAAAAGTGTTTCCCAGCGCTAAACCTTTTATCTAAATTCTAAATGGCTGCATTTGTAAATTTTAAAAGCCAATATAATGGAATAGTAGTGGTAAAAAAAAAGCCCTTGTGGATTTAATGAACTTTTTTTTGGTTAATCCTCCTTTAACCACTTCAATACCGGGCACTTAGACACCCTCCTGCCCAGACCAATTTTCAGCTTTCAGCGCTGTCGCACTTTGAATCACAATTGCGCGCTCATGCTACACTGTACCCAAATTAAATTTTTATCATTTTGTTCCCACAAATAGAGCTTTCTTTTGGTGGTATTTGATCACCTCTGCGGTTTTTATTTTTTGCTAAACAAATCAAAAAAGACAGAAAATTTAGAAAAAAATAAAAGTTTTGCTTTTGTTTCTGTTAAAAAAAATTGTAAATAAGTAAGTTTTCTCTTTCACTGATGGGCACTGATAAGACGGCACTGACAGGCACTGATACGGCGGCACCAATGAGGTGGCACCATGGAGCGGGCACTGACGATGGGCACTGATATGCTGCACTGATGGGCACTGGTAGGCGGCACTGATGGGTGGCACTGATATGCAGCACTGATGGGCATTGATAGGCGGCACTGATGGGCACTCATGGGTGGCACTGGGTGGCACTGGTTGGCACTGATGGGCACTGATAGGCGACACTGATGGGCACTGAAAGGCGGCACTGCTGGGAACTGATAGGGTGGCCCTGATAGGTGGCACTGGTAGGCGGCACTGATGGGCACTGATAGGCAGCACTGCTGGGCACTGATACATGGCACTGATGGGCACTGATACGCAGCACTGATATGCGGCACTGATAGGCATCCCTGGTGGCACTAGCAGTGGTAGGCATTGGAGTGGGCACTGATTGGCAGCTGCCTGGGCACAGATTGGTATTTCCCTGGGGGTCTAGGGGGCATACCTGGTGGTCCAGTGTGGTGGCCATCCTGGTGGTCCTGGGCGGCTTCCCTGGTGGTCCTGGGTAGGATCCAAGGGGGGGCTGTGCAGATAAACAATCAGCCCAGCCCCCCCCTGTCAGGAGAGCAGCCGATAGGCTCTCCTCTACTCGCGTCTGTCAGACGCGAGTGAGAAAAAGCCGATCACCGGCTCTTCCTATTTACATCGTGATCAGCTGTGATTGGACACGGCTGATCACATGGTAAAGAGTCTCCGTCAGAGATTCTTTACCTAGATCGGTGTTGCAGGGTGTCAGACTGACACCCCGCAACAACGATCGCCGCTCTGCGCGCCCCCGGGGGCGCTCAGCGGCTCAATATCCTGATCACGTCATATGACTTCCGGGTAGGGGTGTCAAACCACTTTGCCGCTGTCATTTTGTAGGGCGGGCGGCAAGTGGTTAAGGGGATATGGCAGGGGGCGTGTCCTATTCCTACATATGTTTGCTGGTAGGTGTCCCATCTTAATGATCCCATCTTAAAATGTTGGGAGGTATGCTCTCCGTGTTAGTCTGTGTCCATGCACACATAGGCTTTTAAGAGCTGTAAGTGGCATAGGCGTTGCTGTAAAAAAAAAAACAAGGCCAGGGAGTTCTGGAGCAGCAGAGCTCTGTCCTGTCAGCAGGGATGTGATGGATGGAAAGAAAATCCGGGACATCCCTTAGTGAAAGCAGCACACAGTGTACACAAAAACACTGGCTAGGCACACATTTAACCCATAGGTGTGCATAGACTATTGCATTAGGGTGTGCACCCCAAAGCTCAAACCCATAGGCTCGGTTCACACTGGGGCGACTTGGGATCCGACTTGTACGTCCTCAAGTCGCCCCAAGTCGCTCCAGAAATAGTTTCAATGGGAGTTAACGCTAGCGTCTTAATAGACACTACTGAAGTCGCTCCGACTTCAGAGCGTACTCCCTGTACTACTTTGATCCGACTTTGATCCGACTTCAGCCTATTGACTATCATTGAAGTCGGATCGCCGTCTCGCATGATCCCACTTCGGCATGCGACTTGTGCTCAAATGATCTTGAGGGGAACTCCGCGCCAAATTTTAAATAAAAATCCGGCATGGGTTCCCCCTCCAGGGGCATACCAGGCCCTTGGGTCTGGTATGGACCTTGAGGAGAACCCCCTACGCCGAAAAAACGGCGTGGGGGGTCCCCCCCAATCCATACCAGACCCTTATCCGAGCACGCAGCCCGGCCGGACAGGAATGGGGGTGGGGACGAGCGAGCGCCCCCCCCCCTCCTGAACCGTACCAGGCCGCATGCCCTCAACATGGGGGGTTTGGTGCCTTGGGTGATGACCACGCCCCCTTATGACGGCACAGCCCCAGCATGCCCTGGGACAGTGACCTCATAAGGGGGCGGGGTCACCGCCTATATAAGTCCGTTGCGGAGCGTTCAGAGACCATTCCAGCTGGAGAGAGCGTCGTGTCAACATCTCTGGAAGAAAAGAAGAAGGCAGAAGTCCGGACCACCGCTAGCAATTGAGCTGCAGAAGATAGCGGAGGAGCCGACAGAAGATGCGGACACTGGGAGGAGACGGCGGAGAGACCCCCGAAGTCGGAAGAGGACCCCCGAAGTCGGAAGAAGATCCCGGAGCTGCCTAATAAATTATTTTAAAAAACCTGTGTACTGTTTGTTTTATTGACGCTTTTTTCCCCTAGGTGAATGGGTAGGGGTACCATGTACCCCATACTCATTCACATAGGGTGGGGGGCCGGGATCTGGGGGCCCCCTTATTAAAGGGGGCTCCCAGATTCCGATAAGCCCCCCGCCCGCAGACCCCGACAACCAACGGCCAGGGTTGTCGGGAAGAGGCCCTTGTCCTCATCAACATGGGGACAAGGTGCTTTGGGGTGGGGGGGCCGCAGCGCGCCCCCCTCCCCCAAGGCACCAACCCCCCCATGTTGAGGGCATGCGGCCTGGTACGGTTCAGGAGGGGGGGGGGGGCGCTCGCTCGTCCCCACCCCCATTCCTGTCCGGCCGGGCTGCGTGCTCGGATAAGGGTCTGGTATAGATTGGGGGGACCCCCCACGCCGTCCTTTCGGCGTAGGGGGGTTCCCCTCAAGATCCATACCGGACCCAAGGGCCTGGTATGCCCCTGGGGGGGGAACCCATGCCGGATTTTTATTTAAAATTTGGCGCAGAGTTCCCCCTAAAGATTCATACCAAACACAGTGGCGGGGATCCAAGTCGGATCCCCGTTCATTGAAAGTCGGATCCACAAGTCGTGTTGAAGTCGGGTTGAAGTCGCCTTGCAAAGTCGTGTTGAAGTCGTGTTGCCCCTGTGTGAATCGAACCATACTGTATGCGTGTGTGTGAATGAGTATATACGTACCTCCCAACTTTTTGAAATGGGAGAGAGGGACATCTATTGGCAAAAGTACGCAAGCATAGGACACACCCCTTGCCACGCCCCCTTAAAGGAGAATTGTACAAAAAAAACAAGATTGGTTAAACCCACAAGTGCTTTTTTTTTTACCACGACTATTCCTTTAAATTGGCTTTTGGAATTTTCAAATGCAGCAATATAGAAATCAGATGAAAGGTTTAGCTCTGGGAAACACTTTTTGATGGATAAAAAGTACATTTTATATACATCTATATAGATCAGACCAAAATGAGGGACAAATGAGGAGGAATGAGGGACAGAGGGACATTGCTCCAAATCAGGGACAGTTGGGATCTTTGGTGTATATACTGAAGGTGTCAGTAGAGCAGTGGATGGTGTCAGTAGTTTTATTGATATTATTTTTTACAATTTTATTTTTATCTGGTGAAATATCAGGGATCCAAACAAGGGGAATATGCGAGACACGGGGTGATTAGGGTATGCCCAGGCACACCTGGCACACGCCTGTGATTTAACCCGTTGATCGCCCCTGATGTTAACCCCTTCCCAGCCAGTGACAGTGCATATGACAGTGCATATTTTTAACACTGATTACTGTATTAGTGTCACTGGTCCCCACAAAGTGTCAGTTAGTGTCAGATTGTCCACAGCAATATCGCAGTCCCGCTATAGTTACATATTTAGTCAGGTTGAAAAAAGACACAAGTCCATCTAGTTCAACCAAAAAAAATAAATAAAATACAATCCCATATATACAATTCTATTCCCACAGTTGATCCAGAAAAAGGCGAAAAACCCCAGTAAAGCATGATCCAATTTGCTACAGCAGGGGAAAAAATTTCTTCCTGATCCCCTGAGAGGCAATCGGATTTTCCCTGGATCAACTATACCTATAAATGTAAGCTATAAGTTGCTGATCGCTGGCATTACTAGTATAAAAAAAAAATAGATAAATAAAAATTCCAGCATATGTCGCATAGTTTGTAGACACTATAAGTTTTACGTAAACCAATCAATATACGCTTATTGGGATTTTGTTAACCAAAAATATGTAACTAGAATACATATTAGCCTAAATTTATGAAGAAATTTGATTTTTTTTATTTTTATTATTGGATATGTTTTATAGCAGAAAGTAAAAAACTATTTTTTTTTTCAAAATTGTTGGTCATTTTTTGTTTATAGTGCAAAAAATAATAAATGCAGAGGTGATCAAATACCACCAAAAGAAAGCTCTATTTGTGGGGAAAAAAAGGACATAAATTTAATTTATGTACAGCATCGCATGACCGCGCAATTGTCAGCTGAAGTAACGCAGCCAGTGTTGTATTGCAAAAAAATGGCCTGGTCATGAAGGGGGGTAAATCTTCCAGAGGTCAAGTGGTTAAACTTGAGTTTAGTGTCACTAAGGGGGAATATGATCACAATGTACAAGTTTATCAAAGATAAATGTAATCACGGTAATAAACTGTTCTGATCTCGAAAAAAGAAACAGGGTCACAAATTGAGATAGGAGGAAAAGAATTTTAATCTTAAACTACATATGGGGTTCTTTACTGTAAGAGTAGTGAAAATGTGGAACTCCCTTCCCCAGGTGGTGGTATCAGCTGAGAATGTGGATAAGTTAGCTATTCTCAGACTCAGGCATAGGGTTCTGTGCTGGGACCAATCCTATTTAATTTGTTCATAAACGACCTGGAGGATGGGATAAACAGTTCAATCTCTGTATTTGCAGACGATACTAAGCTAAGCAGGGCAATAACTTCTCCGCAGGATGTGGAAATCTTGCAAAAAGACCTGAACAAATTAATGGGGTGGGCGACTACATGGCAAATGAGGTTCAATGTGGAAAAATGTAAAATAATGCATTTGGGTGGCAAAAATATGAATGCAATCTATACACTGGGGGAAGAACCTCTGGGGGAATCTAGGATGGAAAAGGACCTGGGGGTCCTAGTGGATGATAGGCTCAGCAATGGCATGCAATGCCAAGCTGCTGCTAATAAAGCAAACGGAATATTGACATTAAAAAGGGGATCAACTCCAGAGATAAAACGATAATTCTCCCGCTCTACAAGACTCTGGTCCGGCCGCACCTGGAGTATGCTGTCCAGTTCTGGGCACCAGTCCTCAGGAAGGATGTACTGGAAATGGAGCGAGTACAAAGAAGGGCAACAAAGCTAATAAAGGGTCTGGAGAATCTTAGTTATGAGGAAAGGTTGCGAGCACTGAACTTATTCTCTCTGGAGAAGAGACGCTTGAGAGGGGATATGATTTCAATATACAAATACCGTAATGGTGACCCCACAATAGGGATAAAACTTTTTTGCAAAAGGGAGTTTAACAAGACTTGTGGCCACTCATTAAAATTAGAAGAAAAGAGGTTTAACCTTAAACTACGTAGAGGGTTCTTTACTGTAAGAGCAGCAAAGATGTGAAATTCCCTTCCACAGGCGGTGGTCTCAGTGGGGGGCATCGATCGTTTCAAAAAACTATTAGATAAGCACCTGAATGACCGCAACATACAGGGATATACAATGTAATACTGACATATAATCACACACATAGGATGGACTTGATGGACTTGTGTCTTTTTTCAACCTCACCTACTATGTAACTATGATTTACTTAAACTGAAGAGTCCAAAATCTGGTGCAGCTCTGCATGTCATGCCAATCAGCTTCTAACACCTGGACGCTTATTGGTTTCTATGCACAGCTGCACCAGATGTTTCACTCGACCCCTTTCACACTGGGGCGCTTTGCAGGCGCTACATCGCTAAAAATAGCTCTTGCAAAGCGCCCTGAAAGAGCCGCTGCTGTGTCTCCAATGTGAAAGCCCCGAGGGCTTTCACACTGGAGCGGTGCGCTGGCAGGACGGTAAAAAAAAGTCCTGCTAGCAGCATCTTTGGAGCGGTGTATACACCGCTCCTTCACCGCTCCTGCCATTGAAATCAATGGGGCAGGGCGGCTATACCGCCGGCATAGCACTGCGGCAGCAGCGCTTTGCGGTGGTTTTAACCCTCTCTCGGCCACTAGCAGGGGGGTAAAACCCCCCCTGCTAGCGGCTGAATACCACCGCTAAAACGACGGTAAAGCGGCGTTAAAAATAGCACCATTTTACCACCGCCGCCGCCCCCTCCCCAGTGTGAAAGGGGCCTTAGTAAATCGGGGTTTTAGATTCATTACCTTCCTTTTCTCCCATACAAACCAGCTGCAACATGTTTTTTTGCAACCTAGCAGCTATAAATGATTACAGGAAGTTGTGGTTGGGGATAGGTTTTATTCACACTGTCCACCACCAGTACAAACAAAAAGAGAGCTATCATATAGACCCCTTTCACACTGGGGCAGTGCAGGCGTTAGTGGTAAAGCGCCACTAGTTTTAGCAGCGCTTTACCGCTGTTATAGCGGCGTTTTGGCGCCGCTAGCGGGGTACTTTTAACCCCCCCGGAAGGGGTTAAAAGCACTCGCTTAACGCTGCTTTCAAAGTGCTTTTAAGGTGCTTTAAAAGAGACGCCTATTCATTTCAATGGGCAGGGGCGGTGGAGGAGTGGTGTATAAACCGCTCCCGCACCGCCCCAAAAATGCTGTTTGCAGGAATTTTTTTCCTGCCCTGCAAGCGCACCGCACCAGCACTCAGGCTTTCACACTGGGGCTGCAGAAGAGGCAGTTTACAGGTGCTATTTTTAGCGCAAAAACGCCTGTAAAGGGCCTCAGTGTGAAAGGGGTCATAGGGGTAGTGAAAACCTAAATCCTGCAGTAATTGGCACTCTCCAGCATTGATTATTGTGAGGTTCTAGACATGGTTTAGTAAACCTTTGAATAAAGCAGAAAGCTTCTTTCTTTATTTAAATGCTTTGACAATCATCTCCATATTGTATTGAAAAGCTGCAAAATACAAAAGTAGAGGCGTATAATGATGGTGCGTATCAAAGGTACGGTATCGGCGAGGATGTCAGTAAGGATGGATGCAATGAGAGAGATTAGATTAATTAAATAGATAAATCCTCAGCCTTGGATTAAAAAAATATCGAACACTTTGAGAGTCATTAAACTGAGAGTATAAATGGCCGCCAGATGTTTTAATGCCATCAACACTGTCGTCTAATTGGCAGATTTACAGCTTTATACAGTTATTAATGAAGAGGCCACAGTTAATGGGAAACCATTTTCAGCCACTTACATAGTGGTTATAGCAGAATGGCTTCTTCCAACATGTGTACTCTCTTTAAAGTAATTGGTTGCCTTTTCAGTCAAATAATATGTTACTGCAAGGGATAGCGGAGAATCTACACATAAAGAATAACTACTTTTAGTTGTATCAATGGAGCCTCTTCAGAAAATCTCTTGCCTCCTGTCCAGAAGACCTTCTGTGGAGAGGCCGGAGTAAAGATCCCCAAGCAACAAGGACAGGAAAGGTGGTAGTTTAGAATTGCGGCTGGAGGTGGTAAAAACGGGGAGGGGGAGGGGTTGAGCTCCCCCACTGCCTCCCCTAAGCTGCAAAGGCAGCCGTATAGGGATATGCAGATACAGTAAGTTGTGGCAAGTATTTCACTGTCACACACCTTCACCAGCTAGGCTGGGTGAAGTTAACCAGCTCTGGGTGTAGGTCCTCAGACTTGCCTAATAAGTCTTGGAGGAGCGCACATGGCCTTATGGTCAGGTTCTCCCCCTCCCATGGGGTCTCCTAGTACTTGGGGGGGACCTTGACTCAGCAGGTCCCCTGGAGAATAGGGTCAGCCTGGTTTCAACCAGGTGGACCAAAAGTACCCCAGTCCCCATCAGAAGGGTTCTTCTCAGAGGAGGACCATGTGTACACCCTGTGTACTTTTTATGTGTGTAGCACTGGTAGATTTTCAATCTACCGTTTATAGGTAAATTTAGTGGGTTATCTGTTTCATATATAGTCAGATTTAGCCTCTGTTCCAGTTTGGCTGTGTTGCATGTAGTTTCACACTGTGCCTGTGGGTGTCGTTGTTGCCATGGGTCGGTGGTGGAAAGACAACACGCTGAAGTGTATGGGTGCTCTTCTGTCCCGAAGATAACTCGGTGGAGGTGGTCCTCCGAGTTGCATTCTGGGAGAGGGTATTTATGGGACAGACGCCATGTTTTAGGGTTCTTTTCGTTCCACCTGCTGGCCCTCCTGGCCGACAGGTATGTGTTAGGAGTACTACCGCGTGGTCCTCTGACCAGGAGGACCACATTGTTGCAGCATGTGGGTGGGCCCAGAAGCCTGTCTGGGGCCTACCACAGCTGCGAGGGAATGG
This sequence comes from Aquarana catesbeiana, assembly GCF_042186555.1. NCBI lineage: Eukaryota > Metazoa > Chordata > Amphibia > Anura > Ranidae > Aquarana > Aquarana catesbeiana. The sequence continues at coordinate 318,004,443 of NC_133330.1, forward strand.
TCCTGTGCTGTCTGTCCTACGGGAAGAAGCTGGACAACTGAGAAGATTCCAGGGGAGGGCCCGTCATGGAAGGATCATGCAGAGTGCTGGTCTGGAGAGGAGCCTTGTGACTCAGTTGGAGGACGCATCCTAAAGTTAACCTACCACATAGTACTGCCGGGTTGGCTTAAAGGTTCTAGTGCTGTGTTTGCTATCCATCGTAAACCAATACATCCTGTGGCAGAGGATTTCTATTCTATTCAAGTCTGTGGCAGAGACTTTTGTTCGTGCTGCGTGCCGGTTGCTAGGTTAGTGAGAGAAACCTATCCGGGCGGGCAAAGATTCAACTCTAAAAGGAGAGTATATTATTCTACAAGATTCCAATTCCTAATACTACATCAAGAAAAGGTATTTGAACTTCCCTGCAACTCTTCTTCTACCTCTTTCCTGCTACTTCCTTCAGTTACTCTTTATTAAAGCATTGGAAAAGATACTCAAGTGTCCGGTGCCTACACTGTCTGGTATTAAACTCAACGGGACCCTAGGCTCGGTTCTGGTGAAATTGAGGTAAGAAAGGTGACGGTAACAGCCCGCTTTAAACCAGCAGCTCCACCGTGAGTTATTGCTACATGTACTTTGCTTTTGAGAGCTCACTTTTTTTATTGCACCTGTTGTTCATTTTAAGCATGCGCACCACACCACACCACAAAGCAGAGCTTACGATTAAAACCAAAAAAAGGCTTATTTATACTTGTTGTTGGGGCAGTGGTAAAAACAGGTGGCTGAGCTTCCCAGCTGCCTCCCTTAAGCTGCAAAGGCATCCGTATGGTACCCCCAGATGTACACAGATGTCATGGCCAGTATTTCACTATCACACACCTTCACCAACTAGGGTGAAGTTAACTACTTCTGATTAGTAGGGTGTAGGTCCTCGGACTTGCCCCTTAGCAGGTCCCCTGGAGAATAGGGTCAGTCTGGTTTCAGCTGGGTGGACCACAAGTACCCCAGTCCCCATCAGGAGTCTTATGCCCTGGGGTATCAGGGCCAGGGTTCTTTCTCTTCAGAGGAGGACCATGTGTACACCCTGCTGTGTACGTTTTTGTGCGACTCACTTTTTTCTTGCACCTGGTGTTAATTTTGAGTGTGCACGCCACACCGCACCACAGCGCTGGCAAATTTAAGGCTCTTTCAAAAAAAGGTGGCTGAGCTGAGTTTTTACTGTTGTGGCTGCATTCGTTTTCTTTTTTCAGGCTGGGAACATTTTCACCAAGTGTAGAAATGACCTGCTGATTCTGCCAGAAATGTGGTGTCCCTGTCACTGCCTGTGAGCTGCAGTGAAAACGCAAGCGATCTGATCTTTAGCCGCCATTCACACATGAGCAATTTGAAGTGCAATACCAGCTTGAACTCTCAATGCTCAGATTTCTACATTGTTCCATTGTGTCCATTCACATCTTAGAGATGAGCTGTCACTCAACACTCGGAAAAAGACAGGAGCTTCCATGTGGTATCATTACTCATTTGGCCCCAATAAATCTCAATGGGAACATCTGTAAAATAACCATAACAGGAATTTTGCCCAATTTCATGCTTGGCCAATGCCTCCTCCTCTCCTCTTTTCCTGCCTGCAAATCCAAATCGCATGGCAATCGCTGCATAACGTGCAATGCATGTTTGGTTGCCATTCTCCTTTAATGGCACCCCAAACACAATGTGATTCTGCCACGATTGTCATGCGGCAATCGCACCAAACCATACCTTAAAAAATCACGTGAAGCTGGTCGCCTGAAAGGGTGCAGGAGCTTCTTTTCAGGTGACAAACCTGCTTTAAGAAACCTGATTATCAGTGCAACAGCATCGGTGGCAATCAGTGCCATCAATGCTGTCTATCTGTGCCCATCAGTGCAGCCCATCAGTGTCCAACAGAGCCACCTATCAGTGCCCATCAGCGCCGCCTCATCAGCGCACATCAGTGAGGGAGAAAAATAATTTATTTGCAAAATTTTATAACTAAAAAGTAAGTTAAAGGGGGTTTGTTTTTCAAAATTTTTTATAATTTTTTGTTTGTTTAGCAAAAAATTAAAAACACAGCAGTGATTACATACCAATAAAAGAAAGCTTTATTTGTCCCCAAAAAAATTCTAAAAATTTCATATGGGTACAGTGTAGCATGAGTGCGCAATTGTCATTCAAAGTGTGACAGCGCTGAAAGCTGAAAATCGCCCTTGGCAGGAATGGGGTATAAGTGCCCAGTAAGCAAGTGGTTAAAGTCCAGCCTGGGTGACAACCATGCCTACCTCACTATACACAAAGAAGTAGTTGTCACCCTTGGGCAGTAAATGTGCTATTTGCAGGAAAAAAAGCCTGAAAAAGAAAACTATACGACATTTTTATTCTTACCGGGTCTGGTGGGACTGGGTTGGGTGGCTATAGCGGAACAGTTCCACCAGAAAAATGCCTTGTCTCATTTTGGGCCCCAAAAAAAGCATTATGTGCTTGCAACCCCCCCCCCCCCCAAGAAAAAACAAAAACAAAATTGAGCACTAATCTTCCTGCTTACCTCATAAGAATAAATTCTCCCTTCTCCCAGGGAAAATCCACCCCCCCTGCTCAAGTTGCCCCTCCCAGCAGAAATCTTTGCCCCCCACCCCCCTACCCCCACCCAGCTCAAATACTCTCTCTCCACACAATTCCCCCTCCCAAAAAAAAAATCTCTTCTCTGAGCACAAATCCTCTACCCCTCGAATTTCCCCTCCAAGTACACATCCACCTCCCCACTCCAACCCCCCCCCCAGCACAAACGCCCCTCCTAGCGCAAATTTCCCCCCTACCCAAAAAAAAAAATCCCCTTTTAGCACAAATGCCCTCCAATCATCAATACTAGCACAAATCACCCACCCAAACAATGGGCCCCTCCTAGCATGTTACCTGTTCTAGCACAAATCCTCTTCCCGCATCCCACCTACCAACACAAATCCCCCAAATTCCTCTCTAGAACAATATTTACCCCCTGTTCCCCCCCAAATTCCCCCACCTAACACAAATCCCCCCCCCAATCTCCTTGTGGCGCCCCTGCACCTCACATGATACCACAGTGCCCAGGGCAGCTGTCCCTCCTGCTCACCCTTTGTCCCAGCCCTGTGTATACCTGGCTGCCTTTGCAGGGCGGTTGGGGGTCAGTCCTGTTGGGGGTCAGTCCTGTTGGGGGTCAGTCCCCCAACCATAAACTAAGCCTGAGTGTGTCTAATGATTTGCTCACATTTAAAAAATTAGACCGTCACTAAATACAGGGATTTTATCGTTACCGCAGCCAGCTCGGCAAGAAGAAAGCCAGGATAAATAAACGCCTCTTGAGTCAGTTTAAACGCAAAACGTTCACGTTTCTCTTGGTCATACCTATATTAACCTAGAAAATCCTCAACAAATTAGACTTTTTTGTTTAATAGCTGCGGTTACCGAGCGAACCGAGTGATGGTATTTCTGCCCGGCGCAGTAATTAACAAAACACAAAGTAAATAACGTTTTGCAATCTCTACACCGGGCGCAGTTATGGAGGTTGCACGTTTTCATCTTGGAATCCTCCAGTAAATAATTAATGCCGAATATTTTAAAATATTCATTTGGACATCCGAAATGTTTACTTTCCCAGCATTGCCTGATGGTGCACCATTACTTTTTTAAATTACGGAATACGTAATAGACATACATCCTGGTCGCGGTGCTTCTAGTGGTTACTGAGGTTGCTTGGCAACTGAGTATTAAAAAAATAACATAGTGAAATCTATGCCTATGAAGGAGTGTCGTCAATGACATACCGTGTCAGGTATTTTGATCTTATGGTGTTTTAATAGCGAGGACGGCTCAGCAGGACACAGCATTCAGAGTCGCCGTCGATGAAATGTAAAAGGTTACTATAGGAAATTAGCTCTGTATATACGTTATTGAGGCAGACAAGGATTATAATTACTTTTATCTAGCGGAAAAGCTTGAAGGGTAAAGATCTGTGTGCAGTAAACAACACTTAGGGCCAGATTCATCAAGTCGAAGTATCATGTACGGCATAATAAAAGAGGCATATCAAATGTTATTATCGCCAGTAATAATAACACTTTAAAGAGAGAAATGATTCACAGAGCTTTTTCCGTAAAAAAAGGTTAAAAAAAAGGCTTTTTGTGTCGAAGCCTAGACCCGTGCTGGAGAGCGCGTCCAACCATGTGGTGGGGGAGCACCTGTACTCTTTAACTCATTCCTAGTCAGCATAGATTGGCCATATTAGACTCACTGTGGTGCTATTGGGATTGTATCTTCCCCTAAGCACCCAAAACCCTACGAGGAGGCCCCCGGCCTGGTTTAACCAGCATCACCCGGTATCCAGATCCAAACCCTTCTTAAGCCTTATGGCAATGGACCCCACTAGCATCCTTGCCTAGATACATGCTGGAGAGCATGTACAGCCATGTGGTAGGGAGCACCTGTGCTTTTTAACTCGTTCCTGCTCGGCATAGACTGGCCCTCTTAGACTCACTGAGATGCTATGGGCTTGGTATCTTCTTTTGAGCTCCCAAATAGGAGCATCCCTAGGAGTTCTCCAGCCTGGCGTAACCAGCACTACACTGTAGCCAGATCCAAACCCTTCTTAAGCCTTCCTAGTCAGCATAGATTGGCCATCTTAGACTCACTGAGGCGCTATGGATATTGTATCTTTCCCTAAGCACCCAAATAGGAGCACCACCAGGTCTGGATTAACCAGCACCACCTAGTAGCCTGTTCCATACCTTCCTCAGGACTTATGGCAATGAACCCCATTAGCAGCCTTGCCTAGATCCATGCTTGAGAGCATGTCCTCCACATGTACAGCAATGTGGTAGGGAGCACCTATAGTCTTTATCTAATTCCTGCTTGGCATAGATTGGCTCCCTTAGACTCACTGGAGTTATGGGCATGGTATCCTTCCCTGAGTTCCCAAACTAAGGCACCCTTCAGGGATCCCCCAGCCTGACTTAATCAGCATCACCCAGTCCGAGTAGCCATTCCATACAATTCTCAAGCGTTATGGCAATGGGCCCCATTAACAGCCTTGCCAAGATGTTTCAATCTTGAGGTTAGGAGAAGGAAAAGTCTACACTATGAAAGCCTTTTAACTTTTTTCTTAGCCACAGTTGATATACAGTACATTATTTACCTCCTTTCTGTCATACCAATGATGTTATTAGTTAGTTAAGTTGTAAACAGGTATCAGCAGAGATGAGAGTCGAGTTGAGGAGTAGCCTATATCTTTAGGGGTTTTACCAGAGTCCTACAGCCAAAGAGATGTAAGTAGTCCAATTAGTCCTGCACCTTTCCTTCCTTGTTTTCCTTCCTCTTAAGGGGAAGCTCTCAGAAACGAAAGCCTCAAAGAATACATCTTTGTATGCCTTGGTCCTTGCACCGTTTCTCATGACTAATTCCCCAGTCAGACTACTACTATGTTCTGTTATACAAGGTCCTCTACGTAAGATGCAACACACTGGAAGGGGCTAAGCCGGAACTTCCTCACTATTTATGGTAGAACCCAGTCACTACTTTGGGTGCCCCTAGCTGCTATTTAGGCACCTATGCTGCCTAATCTTCACTGCAGAGCTTCCAATCCTAACTATGGTGACATCTAGTGGCTTATCTGGGGAACTAAACCGGGGCACTTATGTGCACCTACCCTACAGGCTAATTTCATATTATCCAATTTTCTGGCTTCATATAAGCTAGCATTGCCTGATCTAGTAGTGTTTAAAATGTAAAAAAGAAGTAAAGCAAAGTAATGCAGCTCTGAATTAATTGATTCATCATTTAGGTCCCTTCCACACATTTGAGTTGCGGTAAGGCACGTGTTATCACATCCTGCACATTTCCTTCCCAAACAATTGATAGGTGTATTTTCCTTTGTGCTGGGGTGCATTAGCAGCCAATCCAAAATGATTGGGTTGCACCAATGCAATGCACGTCAAAGCACAATGTAAGGTATGCTAGTGTCAATGCACTGCACGGGAGTGTCCTCTGATGTCACAAAGTACAATGTAGAGCCCATTGCCCTACATTGGATGTGAGGATGTCAAAGAATAGGCCACTGCCAGAGCGTAGAGGAGAAGATGAACACGCTAGTTGTTGGTGGAGTGAAGGATCGGGAAGTAAAATGGCTGTTCCTAGTCCTCTAGACCTAACTGAGCATTTAACCCTTGAAGTCTGGGGGCAGCCCCACTGCAAGGGCGGATTTTCTTTTTTCCCACATATAGGGGAACCCCTTAGTTTACTGCAGGTTAATGCAGTAAACTAGGGGCATCCACTAGTGCCTATTGCAGAATCCGAGTTTGCATCACATCCATACTTCCTAAATCACCTCCCCTTCTCTTTTTTCCATTAGTACATACATCCAGACACTTAACTGAAGGCACGTGCTGCAATAAGCTATTGATTAGGATGCTGCTATTGGATCAAACAAGCATAAGGAGTGAAAGTCCATGTTTATGACAATGGAGAACGTATTATTTAAACAGAATCCACAATGGGAACATGCTTTACTGTAATTGCAAAATACCTTTCGGTAACAATAGCCTTAGTTACACCAACAACAGCAGCCCTGGAAATGGTGTCAAATTATCGGTCACTATGACCAGTGCCAATTAAACAGTTTCTGCAAAGAAAATGTTATTTTCCTTTTCTTGAGTCACATTTACAGTGTGTGCTGGACTGATGACGAACTCTGAGACATGACACTTCGGTTAGGGAGATCTACTTACCTAGAGCTTGCCGATGGCACTTTGCACAAACAACAACACCGATTAGGGGCAGTTGCCTCGTTAATGGACGTCATATCTTTATAACTTTTTTTTTTTTTTTTAGTTTGAAAACTATAGATAGCTGTCCCATCTTTGCAGGTGAAGAATACTGTGAGCTGTCATGCTTGGGTTAGGCTTCATGCACACTGGATATATTGCTATCTCTCCTAGACTTCTTTCCTCTTGGCAGCAGTGTTTTAGCAGACAAAATGTTTGGCGCTGGTAAACGTGTGAATTTAGGCACGTTTAGGTGTGTCAAGCGCTTGGGCATTAATTCATTTATTGGGCAAAAAAATCATTTATTCTGGCCATTGAAATGCATGATCACGCAGGTGCGAAATGCGCCTAGAGCTTAGGCATGTTTAGGCATGTCAAGCGTTTCTTCTGTCAAAACTGCTGCTCCTGGATGCACTGGATGTGTTTTTTTCTGCCTCTAAATGCCTATGTGTGTGTAGCACCCTCCTAGATAGGAGCTAGGTTTTAGATAGATAGAATTATTATGTGTTTTGATAGGCACATTTAGTTGCCACACTGTAGTCAGTGAAGCTGCATTCTTCTAGTCAGGTCTACTCAGTGTGTTCAGCTGCTGCCAGTCTGATAGCTCCCTCTGCATTCAGAGAGCTTGAGAAGTTTCTGGATGATAGGCGTGGAGATATGCAGATGGCAGCATGAATATTGATGAAACACTGGCCTATCCCAGAGAGGCAGGCTCTGATGGCATGCTGGGAGACTGCATATATTCTGTGAACACACTGAGCTCTGGGTCTTTTCCAGGAGTGGATTAGTCCAGCCTGGAGGACACGCTGCCCTCCCAAACAATGCTAAGATGTCTACTGCCTTGAGGCCTCAGGTGGGTGACCTGAAGGCCTTGATGCTGAGACCCCAGAGCTTGAAAGAATGCTGCTTGAGGAGGGATGTCCGCTGAAGATCTAGTCTGGTATCAGCAGAGTAATGCCCCAAACACACGTTAGGATTTTCCGACGGAAAATGTTCTATGGGAGCTTGTTGTCGGAACTTCCGACCGTGTGTAGGCTCCATCGAACATTTTCCATCAGAATTTCCGTCACACAAAATTTGAGATCTGGATCTCAAAATTCCGACAACAAAATCCGTTGTCCTAAATTCTGATCGTGTGTACACAATTCCGAAGCACAAAGTTCCACATATGCTCGGAATCAAGCAGAAGAGCCGCACTGGCTATTGGACTTCACTTTTCTCGGCTGGTCGTACGTGTTGTACGTCACCGCGTTCTTGACATTCGGAATTTCCGACAAGATTTGTGTGATCGTGTGTATTCAAGACAAGTTTGAGCCAACATCTGTCGGAAAAAAAACATGGATTTGGTTGTTGGAAAATCCTATTGTGTGTACAGGGCATTAGGTGTCGCTAGGAAGTTGGAAGGAGGCAACCAGCTGTCCTTGGACCTTGAGTGAGTACAGATGCTTGTACAGACACTTCTGTGAGATCTTGGGGACCTTTGTGCCTTTGCCACTCTTTTGGTGCAAGAGAGTCAGCTGTGGGTCTGTTTAAAGGGAATATTGGCTGGTGTTCTGAAGAGCTTTGTCCAGCAAATCTTCTACTTAAAGGGATTCTATTCCTGTGGCTCTAAGAAAGAGATTTACAGTTATTACTACTACCATAAAGCTGAAGTAGTATACTGTTTGCTACGGTACAAGCACCGATTTTATTACAGCATGTTCTGAAGAATACCTAAGTTCCTGTACATAGTTCTTGTTTTTGGAGTATCTCACCACTACCCTCAACCCTATCCAAGGTCTCCAGAAATAAAAACAACAAAAACACCCCAGACTGGTTGTTGAAGAAATGTGTGAATGAGCCTATGTGCCTGGCTGTGGGGTTAAGCTTGTGGTGAAGACCTAGACAGTAATACACATGGGCTAATATGCAGGAGTGGTCAGGGGCGGGAAAAAAAAAGGCAAACGCCACTAGGAGCAACAGAACAAATGTCCAGTGTGCCTAAGTCCCCATTCACATGCTGCAATTTGGAAACGCAGGCAGAATCACAGCGATTCTGCCCTCAATTCCAAATCGCACTGCAAAAGTGGAAAAACGCACCAGACGTGTTTGGACGCCATTTACTTTTAATGGCACCGCAAACGAGGTGTGGTTTTGCCCTGATTGTAGCGACAAACCGCATCACACAAAGCTTGTCGCTCAAAAGAATCTCCTGCTCCTTCTTGGGCGACAAGCTTCGCATGACGGCGTTTGCCACAATTGCTGTACGAATTATCGTGCGACAATCACGGCAAAACTGCACCACCTTTGAGTTGCCATTAAAAATGAATGGCACCCAAACATGTGTGCTGCATTTTGCCACTATTGCAGTGCAATAGGAATCACAGGCAGAATGTCGATTCTGCCCATGATCCCAAATCGCCAGATGCAAACAGGGCCTTAATGTGCAAGTTCTCCTTTTCTATAAATACAATAAAAATAAATCCTCATTTGTTTCATTTTCTTTGTTGTAGTTACCACTTGCCTACTGGGCACTTTTACGCCCTTCCTGCCCAGAACAATTTTCAGCATTCAGGGCTGTCACACTTTGAATGACAACTGAGTGGTCATTCAATGCTGTACCCAAATTACATTTTTACAATTTTTTTCATGCAAATAGAACTTTCTTTTGGTGGTATTTAATCACCACTGGGTTGTTTACTTTTTGCTAAACAAGCAAAAAGAACAAAAATGTAAAAAAACAAAAAAACAAAAAATTGTTTTTTTATAGTTTGTTATTACATTTTGCAAACAGGTACATTTCTCCTTCACTGATGTGTGCGAAAGAGGCTGCACTGATGGGCTCTGATAGGCACTGATGGACACTGATAGGTGCCACTGATGGGCACTGATAGTTGGCACTGGTGGGCACTGATAGTTGGCACTGATGGGCCCTAATAGGCACTGGTAGGCGGCACTGATAGGTGACACTATTGAGGAGGCACTGATAGGCACTAATTGGCAGCACTGGTGGGCATTGATTGGCAGCACTGGTGGCCACTGATAGGCAGCACCGATGGGCACTGTCGGGGCTGCACTGATATTCAAGACACTGATAAGCTGTCAGTGTGAGGAAAGGAATGTCGATAACCGGCTTGCGTTTACATCATGATCAGCTGTGATTGGACACAGCTGATCACGTGGTAAATTGGCCTTTTACCCTGATCTGTGATCAGCTGTGTCCTAAGGACACAGTGATCAGAGGGCGCGCTGCCTATGCACTGCATCAGATGCAATCACGGGAGGACGTCATATGACGCCCTCCCAGAACTCCTGTCATTCGGTTATAGCGAGGTCAGGGAGGGCCTGGTATGGAATTTGGGGGGACCCCCACGCAATTTTTTTATTAAAAATTTTGGCTCGGGCTCCCCTTAATATTCATGCCAGACCCAAAGGGACTGGTAATGGATTGGGCGGATCCCATGCCATTTCTTTCAATGACTTCTTATATCTGTATTGCCGGGACCGACAATTCATCATAGCTGCGAGTAGTTTTAAATGACTTTTTTTCCTTTAGAAATGTCATTTTGTGCAGGGACTGTTCTAAACATGGGAAACATGCACCACTTTACAGGCATACTATAGACACCCCCCAGGTACAAAAAACGGCCATTTTTAAAACTTTTTTTTGCATTGATCCATGTCCCCTGGGGCAAGACCCGGGTCTCCAAACACTTTTTTTGACAATAACTTGCATATAAGCCTTTAAAATGAGCACTTTTGATTATTCATGTTCGTGTCCCATAGACTTTAACGGTGTTCGCGCGTTCGAACAAATTTTTTGCCTGTTCGTATGTTCTGTTGCGAACCGAACCAGGGGGGTGTTCGGCTCATCCCTACTGACCATCACACAGGGGTCTCCAAACTCTCTAAACTAAGGGCCAATTTACTGTCCTTCATACTTTAGGGGGGCCGGACTGTGGCCAGTGGGAGTAGAACATGTCCTGGCATCAGTGGGAGTAAACAGTGCCCCATCGTTGGTGTCAATTGGCATGAATAGTGCCCCATCATTGGTGTCAGTCGAAGGAATTGTGCCCCGTTGTTGTTATCAATGGAAGAAGTAGTGCCCTATCATTGGTATTAATGGGGAGGAATAATGCACCCTCAGTGGGAGGAATAGTGCCCCATCATTGGTGTCAGTGGAAGGAATAACGCCCCATCATTGGTGTCAGTGAAAGGAATAGTGCCCCATCATTGGTGTCAGTGGGAGGAATAGTGCCCTATCATTGGTGTCAGTGGAAGGAATAACGCCCCATCATTGGTGTCAGTGGGAGGAATAGTGCCCTATCATTGGTGTGAGTGGAAGAAAGAGTATGCCATCACTTGTTTCAGTGGGAGGAATAGTGTCCCATCGTTTGTGTCAGATAGGGGAATAGGGTCCCATCTTGGTGTCAGTGAGGGGAATAGTGCCCCATCGTTGGGGTCAGGGAGGGGAATAGTGCCCCATCGTTGGGGTCAGTGAGGGGAATAGTGCCCCTTCGTTGGTGTGAGTGAGGGGAATCCCATCATTGGGATCAGCGAGGGGAATAGTGTCCCATCTTGGTGTCAGTGGCTGAAACTAAGCCCCACTGTTGCTGACAGTGGGGTAAATAGTACCCCAAGGGCCAGATAAAAGCAAGCAAAAGGCTGCAGTTTGGAGAACACTCCACTAATGTATCATGAATTGTAGATATAGTCATTTTTAGCAGGTGTTCCCTGAGACCGGAAAGTTATTTCAAGAGTTCCTCTGTGTTGGAAAGGTTGAGAAAGGCTGGTCTGGGGTGTAGAAGCTGCCTGACCAGGAACTGGATCATTTACATCTACATCAATGCTTTGAAGCGGAGTTCCACCCAACAGTGGAACTTCCTCTCACTTGTCTCCTCTCTCCCTCCAGTGCCACAATTGGCACCTTTCGGGGGGGGGGCAGGATATCTGTCTTTGACAGGTATTCTGTTCCCACTTCCGGGAGCCCAGCCCATGGCCCGTGACATCACCGCAGGGCTCCCTCCTCCTCTGCCTGTCCCCGGGCCAGTAGGAGAGGAGCCTCGCGCATGCACAGTAGGGATCCTGGCGTAAGGCTACACTGCCGGGTACCCTTACCCGCAATGGCGACGGCAGCACCTGAGAGCTGGTGGAAACATCAGTTGCGGTGCCGACATCGCTGGACTCCAGGACAGGTAAGTGTCCTATTATTAAAAGCCAGCAGCTGCAGTATGTGCAGCTGCTGGCTTTTAATTTTTTTTTTTTGGGCGGAACACCGCTTTAAGATAACAATACCAGCAGGATAACCCTATGGGTCCACCGATATTTTTCATAGACATACAGAATTTTTCCAATGCAGTCCACCACAATGCATGGTATCATGGGCGTCCGCAGAACTTTTTTCGGGGGGGGGGGCATCATTTTAGGGTCACCCATGCACCGCCCCCTTTTCGACAATGTCATTATCACTTTACCATGGTCAGAGACTGCAGACGTAGTACAGTCCCTAAGATAAGTAATGGATATTGGCTGATCCCTCCGTCTGGATGATCGCTCACTCTGGGTTCCCCAGGGGCGACTCTGGTCAGTAGTGTAGCATGTCTGTACCCTGGTAGTGGCTCAGTCTTGCTCTCTCTGGTGGCGCTGGGCAGCGTGGCTCTCTCTCTGGCTTCTGCCCAGCACACTCCTTGTTCTTTGTCCTGTAGCACTCTCTCCCTCAGCTTTTTTCCAGGCTGTAGTCTGTCAATCTCTCTCTTGATCATAGGCGTGCGCACAGGGTGTGCCGGGTGTGCCCAGGCACACCGTAATCCCCCCATGTGCATTAGTGTTATCGTTCTGTGTAGCAACAGGAACATGGGAAAGATCTCCCTCTTACCGGCTCTGCCATAAGAGAAGTGTTTATCCTTTTCTCTGTCAGTGTGCTAGCAGGGAGATCAATGTGCCGGGGTCATATATATGTAGATACATACACATGCATGTGTGTTTGAGCTTAAGTGTGCACACCCTAATGCATTAGGCTGTGCACACCTATGCTCTTGATCGAGCCGTAGCCTCCTCCCTGTGGAAAATGGGGCCACCAATCTTTGGGACTACATGTCCCATGATGCTCTCCTCTCCTAATCTCTTTGATTGGCCCTCAGTTATGGCCAATAGGGAAGGAATGGAGCAGGTAGGAACTTGGGCGGGGAACTGGTCTCTTCTCCCTGACAGGAGAAAGGGGGGGGCGAGCGAAGGTAAACCTCTGACAGCCCGCAGCTCGCCTTTCTCCTGTCACAGCGCCGCCGAGTTCTCTGCTGCACTGAGCAGGGAAAAGAGCCAAAGTCACACTACACTGATGGGGGGCTTGACAGCACCTTGATGGTGCCACCCCACATAGCAACGCAACTGTGCGGAATTTGAGATCCGATCCCTGATTCTGGGGGGGGGGGGGCACTTGACCCCCCTTGCCCCTACCTGCGGACGCCCATGCATGGTATTACATTGCTGTGAGTCGCGGGTTGCTGCAATGCATGTGCATCAAAGCTGCATTGCTTTAATATGTTAAGGAGCCATTTAAAATAAATTGCACCGCAATGCACGAACGCACCTAATGTGCATTAACACGCATTGCGCCAAAGTGTGATTTGGCCCTAAGAAGCCTTTCTATCAGATTTCCTATACCCATTTACTCCTACTATTACTGTGCCAGTGGCAGATGAGGGTTAAACTTGTATATTCACCCCCTTTCAGTAAAAAAAAAAAATCTTACCATACAAAAAAGACAAAAAAAAAAAAGACAAAAAAGGATATTCATTACCATTAGCCACATGCTGGCTTAATCAACATATAGATTTGTTAATTACAAGCTTTGCCATCATGTCCATCTGTTTTAAAACTTCCAATAAACCTACAGCAGATGTTCATGTAAAGTTAATAGAATCCTTGTCATGTACGTGGATTGTGTTCACGTGAACTATCGCCCCATTCTTTACATCTCGGCCTGACTCATACCGCTTCAAAATAATTATCCACTTATTGGGTCACTAAGCCTAAAATGAAAAATACGGCCTGGTAAAAAGCGGTCGTGTAAGACTGGATCGAATTATTAAAAAAGGTCAAATTGAAAGTTGATTGGATTGGACTGTTCGATCTTGATCAATTTGGGCCAATTTTGTTGAAAAAATTCTTCAATCAACCTCATTTAAAATTGATCACATCGCAAAAATACAGTATATTGCCTTCTGAACAGTAATTTTTAAAGTGTTTTTTTTTTTTGTACATGTAAACCCAACCACTAAAATATTATATAAGCTTTCTAATGTTATTGTCATTGTAGAAGTCATTTTTAATATTTTTAAATCTGCAGTTTTCATTAAAATATTACCTGTTGATCCTGCCAAGGAAGGCCTTGTTTAACCACTTGACCCCCCTTAATGACCTGGCCATTTTTTAGCAATACAGCACTGCATTACTTTAACTGACAATTGCGCGGTTGTGCTATGCTGTAGCCAAATAAAATGCATGTCCTTTTTCCCCGCAAGAGCTTTATTTTGGTGGTATTTGATCATCTTTGCAGGGGTTTTTTTGCGCTATAAATGAAAAAAAACTGACACTTTTGGAAAAAAAACCCACATTTTTTTACTTTCTGCTTTAAAACATGGACTGAAGGCACACAGGATTTTCTGACAGTTCTTAACCACTTGCTTACCGGGCACTTAAACCCCCCTCCTATCCAGACCAATTTTCAGCTTACAGCGCTGACGCACTTTGAATGACAATTGCGCGGTCATACAACACTGTACCCAAATGAAATTTTTATCATTTTTTCCCCACAAATAGAGCTTTCTTTTGGTGGTATTTGATCACCTTTGCAGTTTTTATTTTTTGTTGAAAAAATGTAAAAAGACCAAATTTTTTATTTTTTTTTTATATTTTTTGTTATAAAATTTTAAAAAAGGTAATTTTTCTCCTTCATTGATGTACACTGATGAGGCGGCACTGATGGGCACCGATAGGTGGCAGTGATGGGCACTGATGGGTGGCAGTGATGGGCACTGATGGGTGGCAATAATGGGCACTGATCAGTTATGCTGATAGGCAGCACTGCTAGGTGGCACTGATTGGCACCACTGATGGGCATTGATAGGTGGCACTTGTAGGCATTGATAGGTGGCACTCATGGGCATTGATAGGTGACACTGGTGGGCACTGTGGGCACTGTCACGTGGCAATGGATGGTGGCACTGGCAGGGGGTACTGGTGGCACATATAAGGGAGAATTGCCTCTTCCTCTTCAGGACCGATGTCCCTTGCTGATAAGCCGGTGATCGGCTTTTTTTTCTCCTCGCACTGTCAGCGTGAGGAGAAAAAAAAAACGATCACTGAGCTTTTGTTTTGATCATGTGATCAGCTGTCATTGGCTGACAGCTGATCACATGGTAAGGGGCCGGGACCGGCCCCTTACTCGGATTGGTGACCACCTGAGTCTCAGTGACTCGGTGATCACAGCGCGCTCCACGCACGCCCTGCAGAACACTGTGCACAGACAGCGATCTGGCTGTTTCTCCTCCCTGAAGTCATCTCTGAGTTCAGAGAGAAGAAGCAGACAAGTCTGTTAGTAAAAGCAGCACACATTACACTTGTTAGGTACACAGTTAGCCTCTTGATTGCCCTTGATGTTAACCCCTTCCCAACCAGTGTCATTAGTACAGTATTATCACTGATCACTGTACTAGTGTCACTAGTGACGTCAGTGTCAGTTAATTAGTTAGCACCCCTCCCAGCCAGTGTGAGTTAGTGCTAGATTGCTCTCCACACCATAACAGTCACGCTATCAGTCGCTGATCACCGCTATTAGTAATTAGACATGTGCATTACGAAAAAAATAGTTTTGTTTTGATTCGTTAATCTAGTTATTTCGTTTCATTCAATTCGGTTGATTCGTTCAATTCGTATTCGGGATTTTTATTTGGAATTAGTATTCAGAATTTTTCGAATTTTCTTTGAATTTAACATTTTTTTTTCGATTCGAAATTTTGAATCGGTTGAATCGAAATCTTTAAAAAAAATTTTTCGATTCGAATGTGGCAAAGTGAACAAACAAAAGAAAAATTTTCATCAAATGATTACAATGACTCTTTAAATGACCTTTGGTTTAAGCATTATTTGGAAATGGTACTCTAATAACACACACAGTCTTTGATTTCAGCAATATGTGTACAGTTAGAATTCGACTGGAGTTCGATGTAAAATTCAATTCTAATTTCAGTCCGAATTTCGGAAATTTCGTTTCATTATTCTGAGCATTCAGTAAAATGCGTTTATATTGTAATTCAGGTATTTGAATATATCTGGATCTCCGAATAGCGAAAAACATTTGTACGACTATTGATTGGGAACGATACGAACCACACAAGCCTATTATTAATATAGTGTCTGTATGGATCAGTATCTTGATCATGATCAGAACTTTCCTAGTGCCCCCAATAGTATAGTGTCCCCAAAAACGCGGTTTGGTTTTTTACCAAAACCATGTAGCAGAATATATTTTGACCAAAATGTATAAAGAAATTAGAAAAAAAAAACAGTGGTGATTAAATACCACCAAAAGAAAGTTATATTTGTGTGAAAAAAAATGATATAAATTTCATCTGTGTACAGTATTGCATGACTGCGCAATTGTCAGTTGAAGTAGAACAGTGCTGAATAGCAAAAAATGGTCTGGTCATGAAGGGGGGTAAAACCTTCCAGAGCTCAAGTAGTTAAGCACTTCCTGTTATAGGATGACAATACTCTGTCCTTGTCTCTTGATTGTTTTCTGGTGTTGTCACCCTGTCACTGAGGTTGCCAATGGATACTACAACTTTTAGGAGGTCTCAACAGCACCTGATGTGAAACACGGTTCCAAGAATCTCTGAGACTCCACCAGCTCACCAGGTTTTCCCCCCCTTGGACATGAACTCCTTTTTCCTCTTCTCCTCCAGCATAAATAAACAAGAGAAGGCTTCTAGTGCTCTCAATTTAACTCCACTGTATAATAGCAGCCCATCTGACAGTGCAAACCAGCGCAATGATGGTGTCCAATCCTACGCGTTACGCCCCTTCCTATTATAGAGTTGCACAGGCTGCATTGGTGGACACAGGCTGCATTGGCAGACACTGGCTGCACTGGTGGACACAGGCAGGCTGCATTTTTGGTCACGGATAAAATTGTTGTTAATATTTATTTTTATAACTTAATTCTGCATAAAACATTTAAGTGTCATTTCATGAGATAATTTATGAGGGCGTGTTTAGGGGAGGGATTAGGGGTGGGGCATGTCAGGGGTTGGGCGGGGCAACTCGTGGCGAGTAACCCTTGAGGCCTAGCTAGTAGCTCAGGACTTGAAATTTTGAGCCCTGCTCACAGTATATCCTCATACATCTAAGAAGACTGAGGACCTCTAGTGGTGGAAAAAAAATTACTGTGGGGGGCATCACCAACTCTGGACTTACCCCCCTATCACCCTTTCTTCCCTAATGGCGGCACCCCCAAATTTATTTATGCTTTTTTTTAATACTCACCTTTTCCAGATGTCTTCAGACTGGTCACATAATCAGTGGTGTCCTTTTCGTCTCTTCTTCACCCCTGGGCCAACCTTAATGGTGCAGAGAATTTGATCATGTAAGTGCCACCTCTCTGAATCATTATACTGTGAGTGTAGAGCGCTAGGAAGATGGCCTGCCTAAAGAGGCTGGCTTATGCACTCAAAGTATGTCTTCATACATCCAAGAAGACGGAGGACATGTAGTGGTGGAAAGGAAAAACTGCAGTGGAGGCCACCAGAGATGACGTGAGTATTGTTGCCTAAGCTGCATTTTTTAAATCTTACAATTACTAGGTACTAGGACAGCTTCAAAAAAATTAACACAGAGTTTCAGCGCATTTGGGCCTTTATCAGAAATCACCTGAAGCCTGAAAGTTGCTTTTGCAAAAAGAATTCTAAGGATCAAGATCAATAATAATAATGGCATACATAATTATATCTAATACAAGCCTCTCACCCTGTAAGAGGTCACCAATTTATTTCCAATTTGCCCCTTCTTGTTCTAAATGTTTTTCAAAAATATGCCAGCTTTCTTCTCAACTGTAAAAAACAAAAAACAAAATTCACTTTACAACTTTTCTTGCCTGCAGATCGCCTTATAATTACACAGAAAAGGGATCTGCAAATTCTGCCAAAAAACTTCTCCTTGAATAGCCCCCCAATTGGTAGTTTGTGGTTTGGCTTGCGGTACTCTTACCGCAATCACTTGTAATCGTTAGATGAAAATTACAGCAATTTTAGTCTTTTTGTGCCATAAGTATGAATTCAGTTTTTTTGGGGGAGGGGAGGAAACAGACTCTATTTTTTTAATGCCCATAGGAGAGGAAAATAAAGAACATTAGGAGCCTTTTCATTTGAACTTCTAGGACAAAAGCCTTGCTAGTGCCAGCAAACATGATTCATTCATCTGAAATGACAGGTGGGTAAGAGGTGCATCCAGCCAACAATCATCTCTTGAGAATGGCGCTACCCTCTCAAATCCATGAACCTGGTGAGAAAGCTAATTTAGCCACTTGGAGGATAGTTGTGTTACTACAGGACCATTATTTCAAACATTAGGTCTATCTGGCTCAGACTGTAAGACGATCAAATTGAAAAATGCATTTCCTGGCACAGTGTACCATTATTTAAAACACGCTGCTCTGACATGGCCATTTCTTAGGTTCGCGCTGACCAGTTTAAGTTGCGTTGACTGCTGCTGAAATGGCTTGCTCTTTCACCACAAACCGACTCTGGAATTATAAAAAAAAATATAAAATTATAGCAGAAAGGTGCTTATAATGTAAAAGTATAAAAAAGTCACATGTCAAAATGTTAGTAGCTATGGTTTCCATTCACTGCAGCGATGATAAAAGCAAAGGAAAAAGGTGCACCGGCCTAGTGCATTATAGACATGTGCACTGCCAAACAATTCTTTTTTTTTTTCGTTTCATTTTTTTTTTTTTTGTTTAATGGACCATTCGTTATAATTGGAATTCATTAATTTTCATAATTTCTAACTTTGGATGCATTCAAATTTGCTATGTTCAATTTGTATGGATGTGGTATTCTTTATTTTGATAATTCGTAACTTCAGATGCATTTGTATTCGTTACGTTCATGTGTGTAGATGCGGCATTCATTATTTCGGATAATTCGGAACTTTGGATAAATTCATATTCGTTACGTTCGCTAACAGCCAAATTTGAAAGGAAATTTCAATACCTATAAAATGTAATAGTTTATAACTATTATTATTATGTATTAATAATAATAATAATAATAGTAATAAAAAATATACTATAATTTAATTATAGTTATAGTTTAATTATATAGGTTAATAATTTATATATCATAGAAAATACGAAGAACACAATTATCCAAATGTTTTTCGCTCTTTCGGATTTTCGTTCTTATTTTCAGGTTTTCGTCCTTTCTGATTTTCTGATTTTCGTTATTATCGTGCATTTTTTTTGTTCTTTCTGGTTTTCGAATATTTGGATCTTCGTTCTTTTAGAAACAAAATTTCGGAAAAAAATTGTACAATAGTTTTTCGTTCATCCGAATGAACGAAAATGCAGAATTTTGACAAAGAACTAATTCGGAAAAAAATGAATTGCACAGAAATACATTAATACCTACTGTAGGTGTTAAAACCTCCTGTGTCCTAGCTCACCACCATTGCATGCAGCGTTTCTGTGTAGTATTTAAGGTGTTTTATTATTTTCAGAAATTGAGAGTGGTATTTTGTACCATATAAGTTAATATGAGTCCGGGATCTTGATTTTAGAGTATGAGGGTTCCAGAGCCTTCCAGGAGGTCACTTGCACTCAGGATAAGAGCCTGAAGTCAGCAGTGTCCAAGAATCACTTGTTTCATAAATGACTCTCTTTACTAGTTCAGGTGGTAAAATGAGAACTGCCACCTGTTTGTTGCAGCTACCTTTTCTTGGGAGAGCTGCCCCATCCAATAAAAAGGTCTGAGGGGTGTGTTATGGCTGTGCAAAAGGCTTTTATAATGCCCAGTAGAAACCCCCCTAATGCCAGTTTATGGTGGGTACATCTATATTTCCAAATTTAAGCCTTCTCAATCTATAAGCTAGCATATCACTTAGCAGAAAGCAGAAGGAAATTACAATTAGTTAGATACCAAATACGACATATATATGATGTGTACTTCCCCAAGGAGGTCTAATGCGTCTTACTAGCCTTCTGGACCTTCTATCATAGTCATGTTCCATGTCTACGTAAGTTGTATCCTTCTTCTTTAGTAATATAACCACCTTTTAGGAGGACTACGCCATTACAGTAGAAATTATGTAATTTGTATTAAAGTCGGCTCTTGGAATTCAGTTATAGGTCAACAACTCCAACCTCACAGATTTGTATTCCTAAACTATACATCAGACTATTTACCGCAGGATATTTTATGATAGAGTCTCATCAGATGTCCCTTGAAGACCCTTGGTTAAGATAGGTTTATGATGTACTGAATTTCATCTGTTTTTTTATCAGATGTGCTCTCATACTGCGTAAGTCGAGAGATTTTTGGGGAAAACGAGGGTGGAATTGTCTTCAGCAACACTTCACACAATTTGGAGTTTATCAGATCTCACTGTCCTCACAGTGGTAAACCAACTTTGCTAGATTGAAATACATTATGGACCCATTTTGCATTGCAGTAAAATAGGTAACCGGAGCTCATCAATGCATGTCTCCATGTGTTATGGCATTCTTTTTTACTGATAAACCAACATTCATACACATAATACATAACACACTATACACTGCAGTACACCACAACATACATACATACGCTATATTACCAAAAGTATTGGGACGCACATGAAATGTAACGGCATCCCAGTCTTAGTTCGTAGGGTTCAATATTAAGTTAGCCCATTCTTTGCAGCTATAACAGCTTCAACTCTTCAACTCTTCTTGGAAGGCTGTCCACAAGGTTTAGGAGTGTGTCTATGGGAATGTTTGACCATTCTTCCAGAAGCACACTGAGGTGGATGAGAAGGCCTGGCTCGCAGTCCCCACTCTAAATCATCCCAAAGGTGTTCTATCCGGTTGAGGTCAGGACTCAAGGACAGTCAAGTTCCTCCACCACAAACTCTCTCATCCATGTCTTCATGGACCTTGCTTTGTACACTGGTGCTCAGTCATGTTGGAACAGGAAGGGGCCTTCCCCAAACTGTTCCTACAAAGTTGGGAGCATGAAATTGTCCAAAATGTCTTGGTATGCTGACGCCTTAAGAGTTCCCTTTATTGGAACTAAGGGGCCAAGCCCAACCCCTGAAAAACAACCCCACGCCATAATCCCCCCTCCCCCAGATGATTTGGACCAGTGCACAAAGCAAGTTCCATAAAGACATAGTGACCGAGTTTGGGGGGGAGGAACTTGACTGGCCTGCACCTGCCTTGACCTCAACCTGATAGAACACCTTTGTGATGAATTAGAGCAGAGACTGCTAGCCAGGCCTTCTTGTCCACATCAATGACTGACCTCACAAATGCGCTTCTGGAAGAATGATCAAACATTCCCATAGACACACTCCTAAACCTTGTGGACATCCTTCCCAGAAGAGTTGAAGCTGCAAAGGGTGTGCCAACGCAATATTGAACTCTACGGACTAAGACTGGGATGCCATTAAATTTTATGTGTGTGTAAAGGCAGGTGTCCCAATACTTTTGGTAATATAGTGGAGATCATTGACCCAGCTCCATAACTGAAGGTCAGTACCTTGAGACCTACCTGGGCAAGGGAAGAGTCTGCAGGAGCCAGAGTATTGCACACTTGTCTTTTACAATACATGTGTATTTTTTTTTGCAAAAAAATGGAATTCTGCTTTAAACTGAAAGCTCAATTGAGTTTAAACCCCCTTAAAAGCCCTTAGGGTCCCACCATTTTTGTAGCCTTTTCAGTGTATTTTACATCAATAGGATTGCAACAGAACCTGACATTAAGGCTGCTTTCACACTGAGGCGCTTTACAGGCGCTATAGCGCTAAAAATAGCGCCTGCAAAGCCTCTCCTCTCACTTCAGTGTGAAAGCCCGAGTGCTTTCACACTGGAGCGGTGCGCTGGCAGGACGCCAAAAAAAGTCCTGCACGCCGCATCTTTGCAGCGCTGTAGGAGCGGTGTATACCCTGCTCCTAAAGCACCCCTGCTCATTGAAATCAATGGGGAGCGCCGGCATAGCGCCGCAGTAGCGGGGCTTTGCAGGCGGTTTTAACCCTTTTTGGCCACTAGCAAGTTAAAAGCGCCCGCTATGGGCCGAAAACCTCCGCAAAAACGACGGTAAAGTGCCGCTTTACTGCCGACGCCCCCAACGCCCCCAGTGTGAAAGTAGCCGAACAGAGCAATATCTGACAACATGTGAACCCAATCACAGAACAACCAATGCTATCTAGTAAACAAAGCAAGACAGGTGAGGTCAAAAAGTTGACTACATTATACCTTTAATCTGACTTTTATACAGTTCATCTGATCGATTCGTTCGTCTCTACCTGTCAGTTACCTATTCATCTTTTATTGAGGTTTTCATATGACAGATTTAATCCCAGTATGGACTGCTGAAACACATTCAGTGCTACTCTTATGCCGCGTACAGACGATCGGAATTTCCGACAACCAAACTGTGGATTTATTTCCGACGGACAACACGTACGACGGGACTAGAAAAAGGAAGTTCAATAGCCAGTGTGGCTCTTTTGCTTGATTCCAAGCATGCGTGGAATTTTGTGCATCGGAATTGTGTACACACAATCGGAATTTACGACAACTGATTTTGTTGTCGGAAAATTTCACAACCAGATCTCAAATTTTGTTGGTCGGAAATTCCGACAAAAAATGTCCGATGGAGCCTACACACGGTCGGAATTTCCGACAACAAGCTCCCATCGAACATTTGTTGTCGGAAATGTCGATCGTGTGTACGCGGCATTACTGTTCTTGCTCTCCGATTTTGCTCAGCGATTCATGCAGTAAAAATGAGTGTAATTAGCCCGTTATAGCTAGGTATTTCTGCTGAAAAAAAAAAGCTGAAAATAACAGTTAGCAACAGATACTAGGAGAATAAGATACTTCTTGTATATTCTCAAGGAGCCCACTGCACGCTGCTATAAAGCTACAATATGCACACTTTTATGCCGCGTACACACGGTCGGACTTTTCGGCTACAAAAGTCCGACAGCCCTTCTGACAGACTTTCGACTGACTTTTGGCGGACTTTTGGTGGACTTGCGGCGGACTTTCTAAAGAACGGACTTGCCTACACACGATCACACAAAAGTCAGACGGATTCGTACGTGATGACGTACACCGGACTAAAATAAGGAAGTTGATAGCCAGTAGCCAATAGCTGCCCTAGCGTGGGTTTTTGTCCGTCGGACTAGCATACAGAGGAGCGGATTTCTGGGTCCGGCGGAGTTACGACGTAAAGATTTGAAGCATGTTCCAAATCTAAAGTCCGTCAGATTTGTGGCTGGAAAAGTCCGTCGAAAGTCCGGGGAAGCCCACACACGATCGGATTGTCAGCCGGCTTTGGTCCGTCAGACTTTTGTAGACAAAAAGTCCGACCGTGTGTACGCGGCATTAGAGACTTTTGCATGAAAGCATGGATTCTTGATTCCTATATACACTATATTACCAAAAGTACGCCTGCCTTTACACACACATGAACTTTAATGACATCCCAGTCTTAGTCCGTAGGGTTCTATATTGAGTTGGCCCACCCTTTGCAGCTATAACAGCTTCAACTCTTCTGGGAAGACTGTCCACAAGGTTTAGTAGTGTGTCTATGGGAATGTTTGACCATTCTTCCAGAAGCGCAATTGTGAGGTCAGGCACTGATGTGGACGAGAAGGCCTGGCTCACAGTCTCTGCTCTAATTCATCCCAAAGGTGTTCTATCGGGTTGAGGTCAGGACTGTGCAGGCCAGTCAAGTTTCTCCACCCCAAACTCACTCATCCATGTCTTTATGGACCTTGATTTGTGCACTGGCCCAAATCATTTGGTAGAGGGGGGATTATGGTGTGGGGTTGTTTTTCAGGGGTTCAGCTTGGCCCCTTAATTCAAGTTAAGGGAACTCTTATACCCCGTACACATGATCGGACATTGATCGGACATTCCGACAACAAAATCCATGGATTTTTTCCGACGGATGTTGGCTCAAACTTGTCTTGCATACACACGGTCGCACAAAGTTGTCGGAAAATCCGATCGGTCTGAACGCGGTGACGTAAAACACGTACGTCGGGACTATAAACGGGGCAGTAGCCAATAACTTTTCTCTCCTAATTTATTCTGAGCATGCATGGCACTTTGTGCGTCGGATTTGGGTACACACGATCGGAATTTAACCGATCGGATTTTGTTGTCAGAAAATTTTATAGCCCGCTCTCAAAATTGTGTGTTGGAAATTCCAACGGAAAAAGTCCGATGGAGCCCACACACGATCGGAATTTCCGACAACACAATCCGATCTCACTTTTTCCGTCGGAAAATCCGACCGTGTGTACAGGGCCTTAAGGCGTCAGCATACCAAGACATTTTGGACAATTTCTTGCTCCTAACTTTTGGGGATGGCCCCTTCCTGTTCCAACATGACTGCGCACCAGTGAACAAAGCAAGGTCCATAAAGATATGGATGAGCAAGTTTGGGGTGGAGGAACTAGACTGGCCTGCACAGAGTCCTGACCTCAACCCGGCAGAACACCTTTGGGATGAATTAGAGCGGAGACTGCGAGCCAAGCCTTCTCATCCAACATCAGTGCCTGACCTCAAGAATGCCCTCCTGGAAGAATGGTAAAACAGTTAAGGGCAAAGTAAATGGTTTGCTTTATTCTCCCTTCAGCATCACATACAGTTTTATAGTGTCCAGACTAAAGTATTTAAATGTTTTTACCAAGCAATATAGGGACTTCAATACAATCCCACATTCATCTCTATAACTATAGGAAGGAATTGTGGAGAAATTAATCCTCAAAGTTCACAACAGAGGCACTACAATTACATCTCCACTCTACCTATTTTCTCTGGCAATAGACATTACATTACAATTAAAATTCACATTACAAGCCTGCCAACCTTCTCATGTAAACAGCAGGTGAATCCACTTGCCTCTATTATAATACTTGAGTATGAATTACTCCATAGTACTTACAGCTAAAGAGGTCAGTAAGGGCTTGTTTTAAAATTCTTTTTCTGCCTGTTAAGAAAATGTAAATACTTTAGGGCCCATTTACACTTCTGTGGTCCTTTCTGGACCTATGCATGCATATAATATACATTTCGATAGGAGCTAACTTGTGATAATACAGCTTATCCGTTATGAATGGGCTGCCAATGCACCTCAGAGGACAATTTAATGGACATGCACCTGTTTGCCGATGCACTACAGCAGGGGTCAGCAACCTTTTTCCACTTAAGGGCCAGATTCAATGTATGTGAATGCATGGAGGGCCACATTCACCTGCTAATAAATGAAGATAATATTACACAGCCTCCTCTGACCCCTTTACATTACACAACACCCTGAACCTCTGGCTCCCTTTACATTACATAGCCCCCAGACCTCTTGCCCCCTTCATTACACAGCCTCCTGCACCTCTGCCCCCCTTTACATTACACAGCCTCCGCACCTCTGCCCCCCTTTACATTACACAGCCTCCGCACCTCTGGCCCCCTTTACATTACACAGCCCCGCACCTCTGGCCCACTTTACATTACACAGCCCCGCACCCTCTGGACCCCTTTACATTACACAGGCCCTGTACCTTTGGACCCCTTTACATTACACAGCCCCCCTGCATATTACACAGTCCCCCTACACACACACCCTGCATATTACACAGCCCCCCCCCCCACCACAGCTACTTAAGCCACTTTGTAATGTTTACACAATCATCCCATTTGCTAATGACAAGTGTCCCAGTGCCTGTGCCCCCTGCAACTCTGGCCCCCTTTACAATACACAACCCCGGGACATCTGGCCCCTTTACATTACACAGCCTCCTGCACCTCTGGCCCCCTTTACATTACACAGCCCCCCTGCACCTCTGTACCCCTTTACATTACACAGCCCCTGCACCTCTGGACCCCATTACATTACAAAGCCCCACACTTCTGGACCCTTTTACATTACACAGCCCCGTATCTTTGGACCCCTTTACATTACACAGACCCCCCCTGCATATTACAAAGCCCCCCTACACACATGCCCTGCATATTACACAGCGCCCCCCCGCAACTACTTAAGCCACTTTGTTATGTTTATACAAATGTCCCTGTTTGCTAATGACAAGTGTCCCAATGCATATGCTTTATTAACAAAATACAGCTATACACCTGATTTCCGAGCGCTGCTCGACGCTCACATGGCCGGCCGGATGTCTCCTCCTCTCCTCCTCCCCTCCCTGCTGATGTCAGCGGGGGACTCTCAGCCCCTCCCACTCTAGCTGTCAGATGCGGAGAGGGGAGAGCCAGCCGGTCACGTGAGCACAGAGCGGTGCTCAGAAATTAGGTATATAGTGGCATTTTATTAATTACTTAAGTACTGAATTCTGGAGACACTGATGGAGGATCCAGCATTGGAACAAGGGGAGGTAGGAGACTCAGGCCACCTGCAAGCTGAGTAAAGAACTCAACAATATCCGCTGGATTTTTTTAAGCCTCTAACAGGATTACTTTAAAAAACAGGGGGCTTACAAAAACCAGTCCGTTTTGGTACTATGGTGGAATAGGATTATATATATATAGGAAGTACAGCAGCCCACCTATCAGGTAATAAATATTTATAATACACACTAGCATACAGAGAATATGAGCATAAATTATTTACTAGAAAACTGCTGCAATTCATATGTAATTGTGGGTTATGAGAAAATGGCGGCGATCACTGTTATAAATAACATGGGAAGAACGTCAGTCAATCACAAATCCCAGAGCAAGTCACGAGATCGTGACGAAACTGGTAGGAGCAGCTTGATCGGCTGACATGAAGGGAATCAGGAAGTGACTGGAGCACAGGCTTAGAATGGGGTGAACGCCGCTGACCGGGGCTGCAGATCCGGTTTCAGGTGACACTATCATCCCATCACACATGAGTATACTTAGGCGTGTTTTTTATTATGAAATGTGAGTATAATTCCTGTGGAGTTTAAATTGTAATACATCTTTTTAAAAACAATATCACACTATTGCAAACATCTGTTGTTTCTACATGTGACATATATGAGAGGAGGTCACTGGTAACCAGGAGGAAGGAGTAGTTCTTGATCCGTAATTTGAACCAAATAGTTGACCCACAGAAAGGAGGAATCACAGGAGGATCTCTTAAGCTGTTAACATTAAAGGGGTTGTAAACCCTCGTGTTTTTTCACCATAATGCATCCTATGCATTAAGGTGAAAAAACACCTGGCAGTGATCGGCCCCCTAGCCCCCCGTTTTACTTACCTGAGCCCCGTATTTCCCTCGGTGGGGACGTGCTGTCCCTCTCTGCACGGGGTCCCAGCTCTTGATTGGATAGATTGATAGCAGCGCAGCCATTGGCTCCCACTGCTGTCAATCAAATCCAATGATGCGGGCGTCGGGGGCAGGGCCGAGTCCGGCATCCGTGTCTATGACGCAAATGCTGGACTTGGGAGCATGCCCGCAAGGTAACCCCCCCCGGGAAAGTGCTTCTCCTAGGGGGTTATCTGATGCGGGGAGGAGCCGCGAGAGTCACAGAGGGACCCCAGAAGAGGATGTTCGGGGCCACTCTGTGCAAAACGAGCTGCACAGTGGAGGTAAGTATGATATGTTTGTTATTTTTAAAAAATAAAAAAACGAGCCTTTACAATCACTTTAAATGAGTTGTAAAGGCAGAAGGTTTTTTATCTTAATGCATTCTATGCATTAAGATAAAAAACCTTCTGTGTGTAGCAGCCCCCCAGCACCCCCCAATTACCTACCTGAGCCCCTTCTCTCTCCAGCAATGTCCATGATCCCCTCAGCCATCCAATACACTCCTCCTGATTGGCTGTGCTATTGGCTCCCATGGCTGTCAATCAAAGTCAGTCAGCCAATCAGGGGTGAGAGGGGGGGGGGGGCCAGGTCGGGCTCCGTGTCTGAATGGAAACAAGAATGTCTGACTCAGCTTGGGTGACAACCAGTAACAAGCTGCTGGCTGAGGGGCAATCAAAGGAGGGAGGGAATAGGAGCAGCAAAGAGGGACCTGAGAAGAGGAGGATCTGGGCTGCTCTGTGCAAAACAAACTGCACAGAGGAGGTAAGTATATTGTTATTGAAAAAAAAAAAAACAAAAGCAAGCCTTTACAATCACAAGGATTGTGTGCACACTGCATAAAGGCACCAGCATCACTTTTATCCATCTCTTTATGATGGATTGTCAAAGATTCTGATTCAATATATATATTAAGGATATTGTGCAGCACACGGAGCACTGGCACTTTATTTTGGACATTATAAATAATTGAATGATAATGCACGGTTTTGGATTTGTTTAACAGGATATATTTATTATTAATTTAATATACCTATTTATTTATTAATTTTTAGTAGATTTGTGTAATATCAATTTTTTATAGTTATTTCATCTATTTATTCACTGTTTGGTCTTAGCGCCGCACATTTGTTATGCAATTTTGTATTGTCACATTTAGAGAAGTGTGGGGAGTGATGGCAGCTGTTTATTTTATTTTACTTTAGTTTAGTTTATTTTACTTTAGTTTATCATTTATTTTTCATTGCATTTATTAATTTTAGCAGCTCACAAGGTTTTCACCTATTTACAAAAACCAGGACTCAGACTCAGCTCTGTATGAATGAGTATGAATGAATCAATGTGCAAAATAAATGAATCTAGTAAATCAATTGAACCTCTTCTTCCTAATATATGTGCATTCAGATTTCTTTAGTCTGCGGTTTGTGAATCCAGGTGATTAGCGTTGGTGAATGAGTCTCAGTGGACAGGGTGAATCAGCATGCACATATTCAAGAGACCCCCAACAATTAAGAAAAATCATGATTTGTTGAAGAGGATCAGATATGCCAGATTCCCCCGATTCCTCGTATTGATTCACTTATCTCTATCTGCCAGCTGACTATGAATTTTGGATTGTGATGATAGAGCGTGACTTGGAAGAAAAACCTTTCTAATGTAAGATTGTTTATTAGAAATATGTTGGATGCAACATCTTGAATTGCAAACGTTAAATCCAAAACTTTTTTTTTTTGGATAGAGCAAGGGAGGGTTCTAACCCCTTTCAGTTTTTTTTTTGTTTGTTTTTGTTTTTTTGCCATGTGTTCAACATTTGGGAGATTTTTCTTTAGTTCCTGTTGCACAGCCAGCCAGCGTGACGCCCCTAATGACGCATCTTTATGTCGAAACGTCGGGTGGAGCCTAGGTCGTGTGACGCGGGTCGCTGACTGGAGATGCGGTGGACATCTTTTCGGTTGGAAACGCCGTTATGTTTCCACATGCTTGGTGGTCCCTTCATATTGTAAGTTTACCAGCCTCTTTTTACTTATAATAAATTCCAATTTCGGACGTCTGCACGATGAGCGTTTTTATTTCTTCATATACACATGTGGTTGCCTGAGCTGTCCATGGAAATTTAAATGATCTGAACATTGAAAGAGGAATTTGGCTTAACTGCTAGCTGAGTGGATCGATCGATGCAGAGGGATTGCTGGGGCCATTTACCAATACTTATTTTGTGTGTACCCTACACACTGACGGTAAGGGTCAGTTGATTCGGGTGTTGGTGGTGGCTATTGTATCTTCTCTTTCTGATTGTTGGATGAAGATTCCATTTTTTTAATATATACAGACTTTATTGTTTATAATTTTAGCGCTACACTTTTCATTTTAATTTATGTGTATTGTGGTGCTCTGCAAAGTCAGAGCATTGCCTGCTACTAATAGTGCTTTGGGGGCATTAAAAAAAGGAACAGCACCGTATCACACCATGGTTTACACATTACCAGGCATAGAGGTAACGGGTGATAAGACTTGTGTTCTTCAACATGTAGCTGTGAATGGGCCCTAACTGGTTACAGGTATATATACCGTACATATTGGTTACATACATACATATGGTTTTCTTATGTAAATTCATAACATAAGTACAGGTCCCTCTAAGGAAATATAGTTGTCATAAAATGTCAAGGTCTGTGCAGAAATGGTGAAGAATGTTTTTCTTGGAAAGAGGGGAGCGAACATTGATTATTATGGCATTTTTTTTTAACTCTTAAGGTAATCCCAGCCTGGACAGACTTTTTAATGTTTTCTCTCCAATATATTTCATCTTAGAACAGACTGACAAATGCATCCAGGGCTTATTGATTTTGTTAATTGATTTTGCCCATTGATCTTGCACTAAGATTGAGTGTAATTAAGTTGACATAGCAAGGATTGCTGGAGAACAGCTGAGATGTAAAGAGCAGTTGGCAATACACGGGAGCAAGAAGCCCATGGGCCCCCATAAAGACAGTGTTGTTGCACACCATTACACTCCACATCGGCCAGGGCTTCGATTAACATACAGCACATAGGGGGGTTCATTTACTAAAACTGGGGAGTGCAAAATCTGGTGCAGCTCTGCATGGTAGCCAATCAGCTTCTAACTTCAGCTTGTTCAGTTAAGCCAGCCTTTTTCAACCAGGGTGCCCAGGCACCATGAGGTGCCTTGAGGTCTCTTCAGGGGTGTCTTGGCAAAATTCATTAAATTTATTTTTTCCAAAAAAATTGCATTTGAAAGACCACTGCGCAAATACAGTGTGACATAAAATATTGCAACAACCACCTTTTTATTCTCTAGGGTCTCTACTAAATAAATATATATATATATATATATATATATATATATATATATAAAATGTTTGGGGGTTCTAAGTAATTTTCTAGCAAAAAAAAATGATTTTAACTTGAAACCAACAAATGTCAGAAAAAGGTTCAGTGTTTTATGCCGCGTACACACGACCGGTTTTGCCGTCGGAATAAACTCCGAAGGTTTTTCTGACGGAATTCCATTCAAGCGGTCTTGCCTACACACGGTCAATAGCCAGTAGCCAATAGCTTCCGTTTCGTACTTGCTTCAGAGCATGCGTTCTTTTTGGTCCGTCAGAACACCATACAGACGATCGGTTTTCCCGATAGGAATTGGTTCCGTCGGAAATATTTAGAACATGTTCCATTTCTAGGTCCGTCAGAATTTTCGAAAAAAAAAAGTCAGATGAGGCCTACACACGATCGGAATAGACGATGAAAAGCTTCCGTCTGCATTTTTCTGTCGGACATTCCGCTCGTGTGTACGCGGCTTAAGTGGTTAAACTTTCCCCATTTACACAGGAAGTCTATTCCTTTGACAAATTGTTACAATGTTCATACTTAAGTTCCACTGCTAAAGAATGTTGTGATTCTTGGCAGACTGGCCATTTTTATTTTTTTTCTTCCTTTCTTTTGAAGGCTGTGGCTTCAGAGCAGAGAGAATTCTTTGCATAGAAAGAATCGTGAAACACTTTTGTCAAGATCGCAACGGGGAAAAAATTGCGATAACGATTCTTGACGATTAATCGTGACGCTCTAGTGTCTTGAGATTTTCTATAATTTTAAAGGGTGCCTTGACTGAAAAAAAGTTGCTAAACACTGAAGTTATGACAATAAAACCTGGAAGCTGATTGGGTTCAATGCACAGACTGTGCACTCTCCAGTTTTAGAAAATCATCCCCATAGAGTTACAAGACCCTTTGCAATTTAGCTAAAGCAGAACTTCACTAACAATTTAATTAAAAGTTATGCCGCGTACACACAGTCGGACTTTTCGTCTACAAAAGTCCGACAGCCTGTCCGACAGACTTTCGATGGACTTTTGGCATACTTGCGGCGGACTTGCGGCAGACTTTCTTACAAACGGACTTGCCTACATACGATCCCACAAAAGTCCAACGGATTCGTACGTGATGACGTACACCGGACTAAAATAAGGAAGTTGATAGCCAGTAGCCAATAGCTGCCCTAGCGTGGGTTTTTGTCTGTCGGACTAGCATACAGACGAGCGGATTTCTGGGTCCGGCGGAGTTACGACGTAAAGATTTGAAGCATGTTTCAAATCTAAAGTCCGTCAGATTTGAGGCTGGAAAAGTCCGCTGAAAGTCCGCTGAAAGTCCGGGGAAGCCCACACACGATCGGATTGTCAGCCAGCTTTAGTCCGTCGGGGTCCGTCGGACTTTTGTAGACAAAAAGTCCGACCGTGTGTACGCGGCATAACATTGCAGCCAAAGTAAAACTAAAGCAGCTTTTGCTGCAATGCTCAACTTCATTCCAAGCTGTCCTTCACAGTAATTCTTTATTGCCACTAGATGCAACCGGTCTTCCAGGATTCAGTACAATTTCTCTGACCCCGGACTTCCATGGACCTGCTCTCTGGAGAGACATCACTATGGCAGACTGGGCTGAATGAACTTATTGACTGTCATTCATTGCAGCTCAAAAGAAACATTGCCAATGCCACTGATGGAAGAGAAGAAGAAGACCAGTGATGTCATTGGACTGGCCAGAAGACCTTGTGGTCACCCACTGTGACCACAGTGACAGCCAATTACTGTACAGTAATCACATGAATGGAAAGCCTGTACTGTCGCCGGATATAAAGACCCATTTAAAGGGATGCCAGGACAGGGGTTAATGAAAATCGTTTGTTTAAACTAACTTGGTTCAAATTATCTATTTTAAGTGATATTAAAGCTGGAATTCTAATTTAACATTAAATATGAATATGGCACCAGGTCCACTTTACCGTTATCCTAATGCAAGATCCTCTTGAACCATTCCAACAGTATAATAAGAGGCAACAGAGCACTAACATTGCAAATAATACCTCGTATACGCGGTCGGATTTTCCGACGGGAAATGTTCGATGTGAGCTTGTTGTGTGTAGGCTCCATAGAACATTTGCTGTCGGAATTTCCGACAACAAATGTTTGAGAGCAGGTTCTCAAATTTTCAGACAACAAAACTTGTTGTTCTTGAAATTCTTGAAATTCCGAGCGTGTCTACACAATTCCGACGCACAAAAGTCCACGCATGCTCGGAATCAAGCAGAAGAGCCACACTGGCTATTGAACTAGAATTTTTCTCGGCTTGTCGTACGTGTTGTACGTCACCGCGTTCTTGCCAATCGGAATTGCCGACAACATTTGTGTGACCGTGTGTATGCAAGACAAGTTTGAGCCAACATCCGTCAAGGAAAAAAATCTACGATTTTGTTGTCGGAATGTCCGATCGTGTGTACGAGGCATAACTCTGTCCAGTACCAACATCCTCACAAATTCCTTTTGATCGTTACAAAAAACAGAAGCATCAATAAGTTCAAAAGGACTTTATTTAAAAAAAGATCTAAATATTTATTTTTTATGCCCACAGATGTATCTATGTACATCAAGCAAATCATTTAATTCTATTTTCTTTTTATATAGAAATCATTACCAGCCCAGAACAGTCAAGAGATTTGGAACAGAAACTTTGAAGAGATCGGAGGTCTAACCCTGGGCATTGAAGATGGCTGACAGACAAAGTTTAAAAGGAATCACGCCATGTTGCCTGGCAATGCATCATTAATTGCTTAATTACATGTAAATGAGGAAGGACCGAACACTCGGGGGCATGGCATTGGAGAGACGTCCTGAAGAACATTGATAGATAGAAGTACATTTGTTTCTAGGACAATAAACTCACTAACCATGTCTTTACAAGTCAATTCTTAACTACGTTTTCCATTTACAAAAGGATAAATTGTTGCGAAGTTTCACGGATATGCATTACCTCGCTTGGCATTTACATGCTCTGAGCTGTTATTGAACGGGAAATTCTCGGAAGGTAGTTCATTGATAATCGGTGTGGACAGGCTAAAGAAAACATACTGTTCAAAACTTGTCCCATAAATCTTATAGAGGAAATATGCTGCTATCTAATCAAAGTATCTTTTTTTCCTCCTTTATTTTAGTTTTGGATAGAACGTGGAAGAGTGGGAACACCTGTCAGATTCACCCTCTTTATTTGTCTTGGTGACCATTGCTAGGTATAAGGGATGAGCTTGGGTTCAAACCCATGTTTGGCCGAACCCAGAAGAAAGTTGTCTTTACCGGCCCAAGACATTCCCATCATTAACCTAATATTTCCATATGACCATATTAGGTCAATGATGTCACAAGCATCCCCAACCCCTTGTGTTTGTGCAGCTAATGCCGCGTACACACGAGCGGATTTTCCGTCGGAAAAAACTTGGATGATTTTTCTGTCAGAATTCCGCTCAAGCTTGGCTTGCATACACACGGTCACACAAAAGTTCTCTGAACTTTCGACCGTCAAGAACGCTGTGACCTACAACACTACGACAAGCCGAGAAAATGAAGTTCAAAGCTTCCGAGCATGCATTGAATTGTTTCGGAGCATGCGTAGGAATTTTGCGCGTCTCAATCTTACAGATGATCTCATTTTCGGATAGCAACTTTTCCCGAC
Source organism: Aquarana catesbeiana (assembly GCF_042186555.1). NCBI lineage: Eukaryota > Metazoa > Chordata > Amphibia > Anura > Ranidae > Aquarana > Aquarana catesbeiana. Next base: position 318,038,779 of record NC_133330.1, read on the forward strand.
CGAAAAATAGAGAACATGCTCTCAATCTTATGCTGGCTGAAATTCCGACACCAAAAGACCGATGGAGCGTACACACAGTCGCATTTTCCGACAAAAAGCTCTCATCGAAGTTTTGCTGGCGGAATTTCCGATCGTGTGTACGCGTCATTAGGGGCAGGGAATGTCCCAGCCACAGCTGATTGGGCTGCCACTGACAGCTTCCTTCTCAGTTCGGCCAAATATGAGTCTGGACCAATCCCATGCTTATCTTTTTAAATCTGCAAAAAAAACCTAATGCTGCATACACATGATCAGAATTTCGGCCCGCAAAAGACCGATGAGATATTCTTGTCGTAAAACACGACCATGTGTATGCTCCATCGGACTTTTGCTGGCCGAATTAAAGCCAGCAAAAGATTGAGAGCATGCTCTTAATTTTTCGGTCGGGAAAAGTTCCTATCCGAAAATGCGATCGTCTGTGGCAATTCTGACGTGCAAAATCCCTACGCATGCTTGGAAACAATTCGACGCATGCTCGGAAGCATTGAACTTCATTTTCTCAGCTCGTCGTAGTGTTGTACGTCACCGCGTTCTTAACGGTCGAAACTTCAGCAAACTTTTGCATGACCGTGTGTATGCAAGGCAAACTTGAGTGGAATCCCATCGGAAAAGCCATCATATCTTTTTCCGACGATAAAACCGATCGTGTGTACGCGGCATAACAGCTAAATTGAGGACTTTAACGCTACCACATAAAGTATGATAGAATGTCAAAAAATGTTTATTTATACAAATGTTAAAAACATTCAAACCATTAAGAACAAGAATATGATAACACATATAGTAATCACGTTTACACAAGACTGTTTTATGTATCATACGGTAGTCTCCTCATCATCCCTGACAGGATTGGGCGATGGGTTGAGTGCTGTGATTTTTTCATGGGTCAATTCCTGCATCATCAGGAAGATAACTACAGTCAAGCTCCTGTTCTTAGCTGACAGGAGTGGCAGCCGGTGACGTCTCCTGCTTCTGTAGCTCATCTGCTTCAAGGTTCCATGTGATGTGCCTTCAGAGACAGTATTCTGCATACCTTGGTTGTTGTAATGAGTGGTTATTTGTGTTACTGTTGCCTTTTTATCATCTGCTCTGACCTCTGACATCAACAAGGCATTTTCTTCCACACAACTGCCACTTACATCCCCTTACTTCCCCATTCTGATGCATGCTGCCATGTGATAAGCAATTTGTGGTACTAAGCAATTGAACAGGTGTGAATAAAGTGAGTGGTGATTGCGCTGTGATAAAAAGGGGAAAGGGGGAAGAGGAAGGGGAAGGGGCTAGCTCAAATGTATAGAGAGGTCAGTGAAAAAATAAAAAAAATATATTTAAAAAAATATAATAAGCATGAGGGCTAGTATCATACTAGCACATGAAAAATATTGTAAATACCGAAACAAAAGAAAAGAAAGTACTGTCACCCCGTGTTATCCTCTGATGAAGTCACGTGACGATACGCGTCAGGATTGGAGCACGGGAACTGTCACAGACTGACGATAGGATACGAGCTCGGTGCTCGTGGATGTTTTTTTACTATAGCCTTCTGCTAAATGTAAGTGTACCATGTTGTTTTTAACCTAATAAACAGATTTATATACGGGATCACGCTATGTGCACTCTCTTCCAACACTCCCCATATATTCATCCCATTGTGACGAGCATTGAGGAAATGGGGACGGTTTGAAGATGAGGTATACGAACTCGGCGTTCGCTGGATTGACGTCCACACTCATTTTACAAAAGTGAGTGCATCCCCCTTCTGTGTCCTGTCCCCTTTTTCCACTCTGGCCGCCATGGAGTTATACTATATATTGTCTGCTTATGTTTTTTATATACCATCCTGCACACCCACCACCCGAATCGCCTGAACTACTGGATGGGACCCTTGCCTGCTGGTGATTTGTTATTGGATTACAAGCTGTTGTCTTGCAGTAGTAAGGTGAGCTGCTTGCGAGCACAGAGGTGTCCCCACTGAAGACTTTTTTCCCTTTCCTGTGGCTTGTGGACTTGCCTTTTTGGAACTGATGACTCATTGTTTGAGCACTTTGTACTACTAGGTGGTGGGATTGTTCACCATTTATTTATTTATTTGGAGTCACCAATAAGTATTTGCTGAGTCACCACATATGTGCTAGTATGATACTAGCCCTTTTGCACTGAGAACTTTCTTTTCTTTTATTTCAGTATTTACAATATGTTTCATGTGCTAGTATGATACTAGCCCTCATGCTTATTATATTTTTTTAAATATTTTTTTTATTTTTTCACTCACCTCTCTATACATTTGAGCTAGCCCCTTCCCCTTCCTCTTCCCCCCTTCCCCTTTTTATCACAGCGCAATCACCACTTACTTTATTCATACCACTTTTGTCTGTTTGGATCAGCCATTTAGGTGTTGCAGCAGTGCCCCTTAGCATAGGTATTTCTGACAGCGCAGGAGTTTCTTCATCATTTATCTAATTGAACAGGTGTACCTAATACAATGGCCGGTGAGTGTATATATAAATGGTTTTCAAAATTGTTTACAAATAAATATGTGAAAAGTGTGGGGTACATTTGTATAGCGCCCCCCTGAGTCAATACTTTGTAGAACCACTTTTCTCTGCAATTACAGCTGGAAGTCTTTTTGGGGATGTCTCTACCAGCTTTGCACATCTAGAGAGGGAAATTTTTGCCCATTCTTCTTTGCAAAATATCTCAAGCTCTGTCAGATTGGATGGAGAACGTCTGTGATCAGCAATTTTCAAGTCTTGCCACAGATTCTCAAATGGATTTAGGTCTGGACTTTGACTGGGCCATTCTAACACATGAATATGCTTTGATCTAAACCATTCCATTGTAGCTCTGGCTGTATGTTTAGGGTCGTTGTCCTGCTGGAAGGTGAACCTCCTCCCCAGGCTCAAGTCTTTTGCAGACTCGCGTACACACGAGCGGAATGTCTGACAGAAAAAGTCAGAAGGAAGCCTTTTATCATCTATTCTGATCGTGAGTATGCCTCATCGGACTTCCTTTTTCGAAAATTCTGACGGACCTAGAAATGGAACATGTTCTAAATATTTCCGATGGAACCAATTCCTATTGGGAAAACCGATCACCTGTATGCTGTTCCAACGGACCAAAACCGATGCATGCTGTGAAGCAAGTAAGAGACGGAAGCTATTGGCTACTGGCTATTGAACTTCCTTTTTCTAGTCCCGTCGTAAGTGTTGTACGTCGGGACTAGTGTTGTACGTATATATAGTCAGGTCAATAAATATTGGGACATCGACACAATTCTAATCTTTTTGGCTCTATACACCACCGCAATGGATTTGAAACGAAACAAACAAGATGTGCTTTAACTGCAGACTTTCAGCTTTAATTTGAGGGTATTTACATCCAAATCAGGTGAACGGGTTAGGAATTACAACAGTTTGTATATGTGACTCCCACGTTTTAAGGGATCAAAAGTAATGGGACAGATTAACAATCATCCATCAAACTTTCACTTTTTGATACAGGGGGTCCCCGACTTACGAACATCCGACTTACGAACGACCCCTACTTACGAACGGGGCCCGAATGACGTCACTGCTGGCCGAATCTTCCTCTCCTGAGCCTTTCCTCCGTTCCTGGCTTGGCTGCGGGTCCCCTTCGTCCTCCTGCCTGCCCATCCACAGGCCTGGTATGGTCCGGTGGCTTGCCAGGCCGCTGAAACTGCCCGTCGTGGCCGAGGCCTTGTGCGGCCTACGAAGCCTCCACGATCCCCGGTCTTTCCTACGCCGCTGCCCCGCGATGGTGCACCGCGGCCGGCCGCCCGGCCGGCCGGCCTGCCTGGCCTCTGATGGCTGCTTTCACCATCCATCTCCCTGCTGTGCCATACAGTGTACCTCTCTGCTGTCTCCTGTTGCTGCTGCCATGAAAATAGTGAGAGGGGAGAGCTGTGCTCAGCTGCGATCCTGGACTCCTGTTTTGGAAGTGACAGGGTCAATAAAGAGAACCTGTCACCTCCAATTGCTATCACACAGGGAATTGTTTCCTCCTGTGTGATAGCAATAAAGTTAAGTGAAAAAAAAATTGATAAAAAAAATAAAAATAAGAAATACAGTAATAATTAAATTAATAAAATAAAAAAAAAATTTAAAAATGTAAAGAATAAGAAAAATAATATTAAAAATAAGAAAATTATACAAAAATAAAAAAAAAGTAAACGACAAGCTACAAATAAATACAAATAAAAAAAGTGATTAAAAAGTAAAAAAATAAAAGAAACAAAACATATTTGAACTAACCATGCCACCCCTGCCATCCGGTTGCCTTTCTCTGTTGATTTGGGTTTACATCCTGTCTCTGAGACTAGATTTGCACTTAAAAAAGGTACTGTTCCGACTTACAAACAAATTCGACTTAAGAACAAACCTACAGTCCCTATCCTGTTCGTAACCCGGGGACCCCCTGTATTTGGTTGCAAATCCTTTGCAGTCAATTACAGCCTGAAGTCTGGAACGCATAGACATCACCAGACGCTGGGTTTCATCCCTGGTGATGCTTTGCCAGGTCTCTACTGCAACTGTGTTCAGTTCCTGCTTGTTCTTGGGGCATTTTCCCTTCAGTCTTGTCTTCAGCAAGTGAAATGCATGCTCAATCGGATTCAGGTCAGGTGATTGACCTGGCCATTGCATAACATTCAACTTCTTTCCCTTTAAAAACTCTTTGGTTTCTTTCGCAGTATGCTTCGGGTCATTGTCCGTCTGCACTGTGAAGAGCCGTCCAATGAGTTCTGAAGCATTTTGCTGAATATGAGCAGATAATATTGCCCGAAACACTTCAGAATTCATCCTGCTGCTCTTGTCAGCAGTCACATCCTCAATAAGTACAAGAGAACCAGTTCCATTGGCAGCCATACATGCCCACGCCATGACACTACCACCACCATGCTTCACTGATGAGGTGGTATGCTTTGGATCATGAGCAGGTCCTTTCCTTCTCCATACTCTTCTCTTCCCATCACTCTGGTACAAGTTGATCTTGGTCTCATCTGTCCATAGGATGTTTTTCCATTACTGTGAAGGCTTTTTTAGATGTTGTTTGGCAAACTCTAATCTGGCCTTCCTGCTTTTGAGGCTTACCGATTGGTTTACATCTTGTGGTGAACCCTCTGTATTCACTCTGGTGAAGTCTTCTCTTGATTGTTGACTTTGACACACATACACCTACCTCCTGGAGAGTGTTCTTGACCTGGCCAACTGTTGTGAAGGGTGTTTTCTTCACCAGGGAAAGAACTCTTCGGTCATCCACCACAGTTGTTTTCCGTGGTCTTCCGGGTCTTTTGGTGTTGCTGAGCTCACTGGTGCGGTTCTTTCTTTTTAAGGATGTTCCAAACAGTTGATTTGGCCACACCTAATGTTTTTGCTATCTCTCTGATGGGTTTGTTTTGTTTTTTCAGCCCTAATGATGGCTTGCTTCACTGATAGTGACAGCTCTTTGGATCTCATATTGAGAGTTGACAGCAACAGATTCCAAATGCAAATAGCACACTTGAAATGAACTCTGGACCTTTTATCTGATCCTTGTAAATGGGATAATGAGGGAATAACACACACCTGGCCATGGAACAGCTGAGCAGCCAATTGTCCCATTACTTTTGGTCCCTTAAAAAGTGGGAGGCACATATACAAACTGTTGTAATTCCTACACCGTTCACCTGATTTGGATGTAAATACCCTCAAATTAAAGCTGAACGTCTGCAGTTAAAGCACATCTTGTTCGTTTCATTCCAAATCCATTGTGGTGGTGTATAGAGCCAAAAAGATTAGAATTGTGTTGATGTCCCAAGACTTACGGACCTGACTGTATATATACATACACACACACACAAACGCATGTGTGTTTGAGCTCTGCGATGTACACCCTGTTGCAATAGGCTACACACACCTATGTTCTGATGAACAATCTTTCTATGAACATTTGATCAAAAAAATCTAATGGACAAGCTTACGCAGCACAGTTTGGTCCAGGGTAGACCACCACATCATTTCAATAGACAATAAAGAAGCACCGGTAAATGGAAAACATAACCTCTCGTGCAGGAATGCTATGTATTACCCAGCCTGTGTATTTTGCTGTTTGGTGAGTCACATTTTCGTGATCAAGCATCTAGGAGGACATTAAACAAATCCAGATAAACCAGCAGAACCTTTTAACGCCTCTACTCTGTGACTACTCTGTATTTGTGCCTCATAAATAGTTTCATCATTATACTTGTCAATCTTTTCCCCCTTACAGTTATCATAAAATGTTGCAACTGCATAACTCATTATGGACCCCATTGCACAATGAATAGGAGAGCCGATATATTTTCATGTAATTATTGAGTAGAGCACAAGTACACCAGAAACACAGTTAATTAACCAATAAATATGATTTGTTTCAGTAGTTGCCCAACAACGTGGCTTCATTACATTCCCATTTCCACAAGAAATAATGTATGATCAGTGAAGCTAAACTTTCCATCAGTCGGCGAGTGCAAATATCAATTGCAGTGATGGAGACCTTGCCTGTCCCCTTTGTCTGTATGGAATGCTAGATCTCACACAGCAGGCTTCGCTGCATACTTCAAGCAAATCTGTCACCAGGGAAGCAGGATTACAGGAGAGGAGAAAAGCTCAATGTAAAAATCACCTTTAAAAAAAAAAAAATTTGGCACTTGAAAAAATAAAATTTCAGTGGAAGATGCTTTCATTTTAAAGGGTAGCTCCATTTTTGTAGGGAAAATAATACAGCAAAAAAAAATAATAAAAATAATATAGCATATACAATTGCTACACAAGCCATATAGTAATTGAATGTCATTAAAATGTCATTAAAATATAACTTTCCTTTCCGACCTGTAATTTTCTGCAATAGCCAATGCAATATTTGAAACTGGAGGCTTTCCATACACCATTGGTGTATATAACTTCTCCAGAAATATAACTTCCTGCTTGTGTGATTGGCTCATTGATTTTTAAACGCTGCTCTAAGATACAAGTGTCAGATTTCGGTGTCCCCCGCAACAAACATTTAATTTTTGGCGAGATACTCCCAAAGGATTAATTACTTCTAGAGGGATGCTGACCCTGCAACTTACTTCATTAAAACAATGAAAGCGCATCAGCTGAATAATATTAAAAAAAATCACTCCCATTAAGATTTATTTTGCACATTGACATAAGCAAACACAGCAAACATTATTATTAACCACTTTAGGACCCAGTCTCTTTTTGAAATTTGTCGTTTACAAGTTAAAAACAGTTTTTTTGTTGCTAGAAAATGACTTAGAACCCCCAAACATTATACACTTTTTCTTCCTATCACCCTAGAGAATAAAATGGCGGTTGTTGCAATACTTTCTGTCACACCGTATTTGTGCAGCGGTCTTACAAGCGCACTTTTTTTTGGAAATTAAAAAATTTAATTTTTTTTTAATTAAAAAATAAGACAACAGTAAAGTTAGAAGAATGTTAAAATAGGGGTAAGTGGCGCCACTTACCCCTATTTTAACATTCTTCTTACCATTAGCCACCCTCTAGGAGGGTTGTTTAAGGGGAGGCTGCACACCTAAGTCCGTGAGCGCGGAAACTTTCCCTTTTATCCAACAGTAAAGTTAGCCCAATTTTTTTATATTGTGAAAGATAATGTTACGCAGAGTAAATTGATACCCAACATGTCACGCTTTAAAATTGTGCCCGCTCTTGGAATGGCGACAAACTTTTACCCTTAAAAATCTCCATAGGCGACGTTTAAAAACTTCTACAGGTTGCATGTTTTGAGTTACAGAGGAGGTTTAGGGCTAGAATTATTGCTCTCACTCTACCGATTGCGGTTGTCATTTAAAAAAAAAAATGGCCCTTTAAGAGCTATGGGCGGAAGTGACGTTTTGACGTCTCTTCCGCCCTGCAATGGTATGGAGATCTTCCCCTCATTCGTCTCCATACCCAGCAAGGGAGAAGATCCCATCGCCTCCGCTGCTGCCGACGGTTCTGGTAAGCGGCGGAGGGCACCAGAGTGTGGCGGGAGGGGGGGACCTCTCCCGCTGCCAATAAAAGTGATCTTGCGGCGAATTCGCCGCAGAGACCACTATTATCGGAAAGCAGACGGCCGGCCAAAGAAGAGGATACCGGGGTTATGACAGCTAGCTGCTGCCATAACAACCATATTCCTCTTCAAAGTGAGGACGTATATCGGCATGCGGTGGTCCGTAAGTGGTTAATATTATTATTATTATTTAAGGTACTTATATAGCGCCGTCAATTTATGCAGTGCTTTACATATAGTGTGCGATGTACAGTATGTGTGGAGTGCTGCGTAAATCAACAGCGCTATATGGGTACCTTAAATAAATCGGGAGAATTCTAGACACGCACCCACACTCACTCAGGTTGGACTGGTGTCTTTATTCAACCTTATTAACTATGTAACTTTGACCCCAGTACAACTGATATACACTCACCGGCCACTTTATTAGGTACACCTGTTCAAAAAGCTTGGTAACACAAATTGTTAATTAGCCAATCACATGGCAGCAACTCAATGCATTTAGGCATCTAGAAGTGGTGAAGACTTTGAACGTGGCATGGTTGTTGGTGCCAGACAGGCTGGTCTAAGTATTTCAAAAACTGCTGATCTACTGGGATTTTGACGCACAACCATCTCTGGGGTTTACAGAGAATGGTCCAAAAAAGAGAAAATATCCAGTGAGCGGCAGTTGTGTGGACAAAAATGCCTTCCTGATGTCAGAGGTCAGAGGAGAACGGACAGACTGGTTTGAGATAATAGAAAGGCAACAGTAACTCAAATAACCACTCGTTACAACCAAGGTATGCAGAATACCATCTCTGAATGCACAATACATCGAACCTTGAAGCAGATGGGCTACAGCAGCAGAACACCACACCAGGTGCCACTCCTGTCAGCTAAGAACAGGGAACTGAGGCTACAATTGGCACACGCTCACCAAAATTGCACAATAGAAGATTTTAAAAATGTTGCTTGGTCTGATGTGTCTCAAATTCAGCTGCAACATTCAGATGGTGGGGTCAGCATTTAGCATATCTAACATGAAAGTATGGATCCATCCTGCCTTGTATCCACGGTTCAGGTTGCTGGTGGTGGTGTAATGGTGGGGGGGATATTTTCTTGGCACACTTTGGGCCCCTTACTACCAATTGAGCATTGTTTACACACCACGGCCTACCTGAGTATTGTTGCTGACCATGTCCATCCCTTTATGACTACAGTGTCCCCATCTTCTGATGGCTCCTTCCAGCAGGATAATGCACCATGTCACAAAGCTCCAATCATCTCACCACTGGACAATGAGGTCACTGTCCTCCAATGGTCTCCACAGTCACCAGATCTTACCCTATAGAGCACCTTTGGAATGTGGTAGAACGGAATATTTGCATCATGGATGTGCAGCCGACAAATCTGCAGCAACTGTGTGATGTTATTATTTCAATATGAACCAAAATCTCTGAGGAATGTTTCCAACACCTTGTTGAATCTATGCCATGAAGAATGCAGGCAGTTCTGAAGGCAAAAGGGGGTCCAACCCGGTACTAGCAAGGTATACCTAATAAAGTGTCTGGTGAGTGTATATATCTGGTTGTTCAAAAGTTTGGATCCATAGGAAAAGTTATATGTTGTGTTTAAAAGTCTTATTTCAGTAAATACTCAAGCTGATGGCCTTGGTCTTGTGTATGCAAGACGAGAACACAAGAAAGTTGAATGGACTGTAGCAGAATTGATGTCGTTACACACAGAGATGATTTCCTCCTTTACTGCAAGGATTATTCTAGGCCGCTACCAATAGAATGCTGACTTCAGATGACCCCAAAGAAAAAAAGTGAAGTGCTGTTAGGAGTGAAGGATCTAGGAGGCCATTCAATTGGACCTCACATTGTGATCCACCTGTTTGGAGATGTTTGATTTCAAAAATTTTTTTAGAACAGCAAGTGTGATGAGGGCATCGCATATATGTTGTATTTAAAAGTTTTATCACAGTAAATACTCAAATTGACGGCCTTGGTCTTGTGTATGCAAGATAAGAATACAAGAACACTGAATGTAGAAGAACCATGTTTTATGTCCTTCCAACAAAGGAATGACATCTAACTGAGAGACAAGAAAACATTGTAACCTAAAGAGGTAAGTTTCCTCTGTTACTGTAATGCCGCGTACACACGAGCGGACTTTTCCACCGGACTGGTCCGACGGACCGAGTCCGGCGGACAATTCGACCGCGTGTGGGCTTCATCGGACCTGCAGCGGACTTTTTCGGTCAAAAATCTGACGGACTTTAGATTTGGAACATGTTTTAAATCTTTACGTCGGAACTCCGCCGGACCCAGTTCCTATCGAAAAGTCCGCTCGTCTGTATGCTAGTCCGACGGACGAAAACGGAGGCTAGGGCAGCTATTGGCTACTGGCTATCAAATTCCTTATTTTAGTCCAGTCGTATGTCATCAGGTACGAATCCGTCGGACTTTGGTGTGATCGTGTGTGTAGGCAAGTCCGTTCGTTGGGAAAGTCCGTCGTATAGTCCGTCGGACCAGTCCGGACGAAAAGTCCGCTCGTGTGTACGCGGCATAAGAGAAGTTCACTACATGTTGGAACGAAAAGGCTGGCTCATGCTCATAATTCTGAACAAAAACGCAATGCAAAACAGGCATTGTCACACTCACGCAAACTAATTAGCATGTGCAGAAAACATATGTGCATGCGCACGTACACGTGCACACGTAGGGGCACTGGCACCAAACAGCCTATTGAACCTGGACTCTGACATGGATGGATTGCTGAGTGGTCTTCACTAGGGATGAGCCAAACACCCCCCTGTTCAGTTCGCACCAGAACATGCGAACAGGAAAAAAGTTTGTTCGAACATGCGAACACCGTTAAAGTCTATGGGACACGAACATGAATAATCAAAAGTGCTAATTTTAAAGGCTTATAGGCAAGTTATTGTCAAAAAAGTGTTTGGGGACCTGGGTCCTGCCCCAGGGCACATGGATCAATGCAAAAAAAAGTTTTAAAAACGGCCGTTTTTTCAGGAGCAGTGATTTTAATAATGCTTAAAGTCAAACAATAAAAGTGTAATATCCCTTTAAATTTCGTAGCTGGGGGGTGTCTATAGTATGCCTGTAAAGGGGCGCATGTTTCCCCTGTTTAGAACAGTCTGACAGCAAAATGATATTTCGAAGGGAAAAACCCATTTAAAACTATTTGCGGCTATTGCATTGCCGACAATACACATAGAAGTTCATTGATAAAAACGGCATGGGAATTCCCCACAGGGGAACCCCGAACCAAAATTAAAAAAAAAAAAGTGTGGGAGTCCCCCTAAATTCCATACCAAGCCCTTCAGGTCTGGTATGGATATTAAGGGGAACGCCGGCCAAAATTTAAAAAAAAATGACGTGGGGTTCCCCCTAAATTCCATACCAGACCCTTCAGGTCTGGTATGGATTTTAAGGGGAACCCCGCGCCAAAAAAAAAAAAAAAATGGCGTGGGGTCCCCCCAAAAATCCATACCAGACCCTTATCCGAGCACGCAACCTGGCAGGCCACAGGAAAAGAGGGGGGAACGAGAGTGTGGCCCCCCTCCTGAACCGTACCAGGCCACATGCCCTCAACATTGGGAGGGTGCTTTGGGGTAGCCCCCCAAAACACCTTGTCCCCATGTTGATGAGGACAAGGGCCTCATCCCCACAACCCTGGCCGGTGGTTGTGGGGGTCTGCAGGCGGGGGGCTTATCGGAATCTGGAAGCCCCCTTTAACAAGGGGGCCCCCAGATCCCGCCCCCCCCTGTGTGAAATGGTAAGGGGGTACTTACCCCTACCATTTCACTAAAAAACTGTCAAAAATGTTAAAAATGACAAGAGACAGTTTTTGACAATTCCTTTATTTAAATGCTTCTTCTTTCCTCTATCTTCCTTCATCTTCTGGTTCTTCCTCCGGCGTTCTCGTCCAGCATCTCCTCCGCGGCGTCTTCTATCTTCTTCTCCTCGGGCCGCTCCGCACCCATGGCATGGGGGGAGGCTCCCGCTCTTCTCTTCATCTTCTTCTTCATCTTCTTCTCTTCTTCCTTCTTCTCTTCTTCTCTTCTTCATTTTCTTCTCCGGGCCGCTCCACATCCATGCTGGCATGGAGGGAGGCTCCCGCTGTGTGACGGCGTCTCCTCGTCTGACGGTTCTTAAATAACGGGGCGGGGCCACCCGGTGACCCCGCCCCCTCTGACGCACAGGACATGACGGGACTTCCCTGTGGCATTCCCCGTGACGTCACAGGGAAGTCCCGTCAAGTCACTGTGCGTTATTTAAGAACCGTCAGACGAGGAGACACCGTCACACAGCGGGAGCCTCCCTCCATGCCAGCATGGGTGCGGAGCGGCCCGGAGAAGAAAATGAAGAAGAGAAGAAGAGAAGAAGAGAAGAAAAGAAGAAGAGAAGAGCGGGAGCCTCCCCCCATGCCATGGGTGCGGAGCGGCCCGAGGAGAAGTAGATAGAAGACGCCGCGGAGGAGATGCTGGATGAGAACGCCGGAGGAAGAACCAGAAGAGCCAGAAGAACCAGAAGAAGAAGATGAAGGAAGACAGAAGAAAGAAGAAGCATTTAAATAAAGGAATTGTCAAAAACTGTCTCTTGTCATTTTTAACATTTTTGACAGTTTTTTAGTGAAATGGTAGGGGTAAGTACCCCCTTACCATTTCCCACAGGGGGGGCCGGGATCTGGGGGTCCCCTTGTTAAAGGGGGCTTCCAGATTCCGATAAGCCCCCCGCCCGCAGACCCCCACAACCACCGGCCAGGGTTGTGGGGATGAGGCCCTTGTCCTCATCAACATGGGGACAAGGTGTTTTGGGGGGCTACCCCAAAGCACCCTCCCAATATTGAGGGCATGTGGCCTGGTACGGTTCAGGAGGGGCGGGGCCACACTCTCGTCCCCCCCTCTTTTCCTGTGGCCTGCCAGGTTGCATGCTCGGATAAGGGTCTGGTATGGATTTTTGGGGGGACCCCACGCCGTTTTTTTTTTCTTTTTTTGACGCGGGGTTCCCCTTAAACTCCATACCAGACCTGAAGGGTCTGGTATGGAATTTAGGGGGAACCCCATGTCATTTTTTTTTAAATTTTGGCCGGGTTCCCCTTAATATCCATACCAGACCTGAAGGGCCTGGTATGGAATTTAGGGGGACTCCCACGTCATTTTTTTTTTAAATTTTGGTTCGGGGTTCCCCTGTGGGGAATTCCCATGCCGTTTTTATCAATGAACTTCTATGTGTATTGTCGGCAATGTAATAGCCGCGAGTAGTTTTAAATGGGTTTTTTCCTTCGAAATGTCATTTTGCTGTCAGACTCTTCTAAACACGGGAAACATGCGCCCCTTTACAGGCATACTATAGACACCCCCCAGCTATGAAATTTAAAGGGATATTACACTTTTATTGTTTGACTTTAAGCATTATTAAAATCACTGCTCCTGAAAAAACGGCCGTTTTTAAAACTTTTTTTTGCATTGATCCATGTCCCCTGGGGCAGGACCCGGGTCCCCAAACACTTTTTATGACAATAACTTGCATATAAGCCTTTAAAATTAGCACTTTTGATTTCTCCCATAGACTTTTAAAGGGTGTTCCGCGGCATTCGAATTTGCCACGAACACCCCAAATTGTTCGCTGTTCGGCGAACTTGCGAACAGCCAATGTTCGAGTCGAACATGAGTTCGACTCGAACTCGAAGATCATCCCTAGTCTTCACCTAGTTCCTGCTATACCTAAGCCTGCCATACCTGCTTACTTATGTACGACTTGGCTTGCCCCTGACCTATCCTTGGATTTCTGCCTGCCTGCTGTGACCTTGGCTTGTATTCTGACTCTGTTCCTATCCTGCGTTCCTGTACCTCGTTGTCTGGCTGTGTACCGATCCTGGCTTGTGTCCTGACTCTGTTTCTGCCTGATGTTCTTGTACCTCGCTGCCCGGCTGTTGATGGCCCTTTGGCTTGTGTCATGGCTACACTCCTGTCCGCCAATCAAGTGTCACCCTGTTCCAGTTCCCGGTTTTTGCCTGGTGATCTATGGTGATCTGCTTCCTGCAAACCCCAGCTGATGCTACCTACTACACCGGCCCTCGTGCCACTCTGTGTCCTCACACCTCCGATCATCACCACCAGGGGCGTTGGACAAGAGGTGCAAGAGAATCCCCCTCTCAAGCTCGATCTCCACCACGTGCGTGACAATTACATTACTATCAAAAATAATAGTCCAATCAATCCATCACCAAATATCCCCACCTAACCCATAATTTGTATTTTAGTTTAAAAATGTCCTTCAGCAATGCAGTTTATACTGTTTTCAGACCGATAACAAGCATTGTTAAGGATGATGCTACCATTGAGATGAATTGAGGCTTCATCACGGTAAAACATCATAAATCATTGCTGTTGCAAGAACCACTCACAATACTCTATATGTCTGGCTGTGCCATTACAATGCAATTCCTAGATCAGCTACAGCTTTATAGGGATGGTAAGGATGATTTCTAAAAATGAAATGCCTATGGACCTAGACTTTTAGGACAACCTGTATATACAAGTATCACTACCTGTCGGAGACGCTTGTTTTTACTGGTTCTTTCCCAAACTGTGCAGAGGCCACCAGCCACACAGGCAACAGTTCACTTTAGCTCATTAAAGTGGTTCTAAAGTCAGAAGGTTTATACGGAAAAAGAGGGATTACCTTAATGGAGGACTTTACAGGCACATATAAAGGGACGTAAAAGAGTATATATAGTTCAAAAGAGTAATTTATTAAATAGAACAATAAAAAAATGACAATAATATAGTAGCAATTATTGGGAATACGAGTCAAGCAATATTGGCATAGATACAGTGTTTTAAAGCAAAACTCTTTCCCCGACGCGTTTCGAAGTTAATTGGCCTCCTTCCTCAGGGGTGGGTGTGAGTTATAAATAGTTTTTAACACTGTATTAAGCTGACATAGCATTCCATGGCATTTCAAGTTAAAAACAGCGGCACTGACACGGTTTATCTACTCAGCATGTTCTTGATTCCAAGAAAAAAGCATTTGTTTGTCAAAAAAAGGAAAAAAGATTTCTATATCAGTAACCGTGAGGTTACTATCAAGGTATACAGTGTGTAAATGTAGAATTCTCTTCAAAAGAGAAAGAAGAGAGAGCCCATAAAGGGCATACAATGGAGTAGACACTTGATGCTCCACTGAGGCCGAAAGGCAAGTCCTGGAAGTGGTTCAGTGAATGACATTTAAAGGGATGTTTAGTAGGTAGATGTCAAGCAGGTGAATGGATATCTGTTCAGGCCGGTAACATCCCGCAGAATGCAAGGTTAAAGTCAGAAGGTTTATTTATCTTTATGTATTCTATGCATTAAGATAAAAAACTTTCTGTGGGCAACAGCCCCCCTAATACTTACCTGAACCCCATCTCGATCCAGTGTTACTACAGGAGAGACTCGGCTGCCTGGGACTCTCCCTCCTCATTGGCTGAGACAGCAGTGCGGCGCCATTGGCTCCAGCTGCTGTCAATCAAAATCAGTGAACCAATGAGGAGAAAGAGGGGGTGGGGCCGAACTGAGGCTCTGTGTCTGAATGGACACACAGAGTGGCGGCTTTGCTCAGGTGCCCCCATAGCAAGCTGCTTGCAGTGGGGGGGCACTCGGCAAGAGGGAGGGGCCAGGAGCGCCAGCGAAGGACCTGAGAAGAGAAGTATCTTGACTGCTCTGTGCAAAACCACTGCACAGAGCAGGTAAGTATAACATGTTTGTTATTTTTAAATAAATAAAAAACCGAGACTTTAGTATCACTTTAACCACTTCCCGCCCGGCCTATAGCAGATTGATGGCCGGGTGGTGGCTCTGTTATCCTGACTGGGCGTCATATGACGTCCAGCAGGATAAGATGCCGGCGCACGCCCACAGGGGCGCGCAGCGATCGGAGGTGCTGTGTGTCAGTCTGACACACTGCATCTCCGATCGTAGTAAGGAGCCCATGACAGAGGCTTCTTACCACATGATCAGCTGTGACCAATCACAGCTGATCATCGCGTGAACCAGGAAGTGCCGGTAAACGCCTTTCCTCGGTTTGCGCTGACAGGGAGAGACGATCGGCGGCTCTCCCTGTCAGAGGGTCTGTGCTGATATTCAGCACATTAATTATTAGCACGGACCCCATCAGATGTGCCTATAAGCTGCCAGTCTGTGCCCCACCAAAAACGCCTATCAGTGCCCACAACAGTGCCAATCAGAACCCACCACAGTGCCAATCAGTGCCCATTACAGTGCCAATCGGTGCCCAGCAGTAACACCTGTCAGTACCTCATCATCAGTGCTTGGCATCAGTGCCATCTATTAGTGTCCATCAGTGCCAGCTGTCAGTGCCAATCAGTGCCGCCTATCAGTGCCCATCAGTGCCGCCTGTCATTGCCCAACAGTGCTGCCTATCGGGGCCCATCAGTGCTGCATATCAGTGCCGCCTATCAGTGCCCATCAATTCTATATATCAGTGGCTCCTCATCAGTGCCCATCAGTGCCACCTCATCAGTGCCCGTCAGTGAAGAAGAAAACAAAATTATTTTTGACAAAAAGTAAGAAAAACTTTGCAGGATCCTGGGTTTAGTAACACTTTAAATTACAGAATGGCACACGTAGATTTGTATATTGCTATATTATTATTATTTTTTTTTTTTTATTTGCTTCATTTCTGCAAAATTTTTCCACAAAAGTTGAGTTGCCCTTTAACCACCTGACCTCCAGAACATTTACCCCCTTCATGACCAGGCCATTTTTTGCGATACAGCACTATGTTACTTACAATTGCACAACTGACAATTGCGAGGTCGTGCAACACTGTACCCAAATAAAATGTATGTCCTTTTTTTTCCCCTACAAATAGAGCTTTCCTTTGGTGGTATTTGATCACCTCTGCGGTTTTTATTTTTCCGTAAACAAAAAAAGCAGACAATTTTGAAAAAAACAACAACATTTTTTACTTGCTGCTATAAAACACATCCAATAAAAAAATGGAAAGAAGTCAAATTTCTTCATAAATTTAGGCCAATATGTATTCTGCTATATATTTTTGGTAAAATAAATCCCAACAAGCGTATATTGATTTGTTTGCGCAACAGTTATAGCGTTTTAATTTTTTTTTACTAGTAATGGTGGTGATCAGCGACTTATAGCGGGACTGCGATATTGCGGTGGACATTCTGACACTAACTGACACATTTTGGGGACCAGTGGCACTAATACAGTGATCAGTGCTAAAAAATATGCATTGTCACTGTATTAAGAAAGGTTTATGCCAACTGACTGGGTAAGACTGATTAGGGTCCACATTCCCGATACATGGAGTGAAAGACAGGTTCCTCAAGGGAGGGATTTTAACGGACCATAAGCAGTGATGACTTACTGTATAAAAATACAAATTTATTCATACAAAAAAATCATTCCATAACAATACAAAATGGAATAAGACCAAACACATGGATAAGAAAAACAGTTGGAAGCTGAATGCTGGAATGGCCCAGTTCAACTGTCAGGGAACTTCCTCTGTCCCCTGACAGTTGAACTGGGCCATTCCAGCATTCGGCTTCCAACTGTTTTTCTTATCCATGTGCTTGTTTTTTAGTATTGTTATGCAATGATTTTTTTGTATGAATAGGTTTGTATTTTTATAAGTCATTACTGTTTATGGTCCGTTAAAATCCCACCCTTGAGGAACCTGTCTTTCATGTCACTGTATTATTTGCACTTGCTGGGAAGGGGTTAACATAGGGGTGATCAAAGGGTTAACTGTGTGCCTAGCCAGTGTTTTTCTAAACAGTGGGAGGTGCTTTTACTAGGGGGAGACATGGATCCATGTTCCTGCTTTGCAGAGACACAGGATCCATGCCTTCCCTCCTGGCAGAACGGCAATCTGCCTTGTTTACATAGGCAGATCGGCGTTCTGTCTTGCTGCAGGATGAATGGACATTGAGTCACGCCCACTACCCAGAAGTGCAGGATCACGTATATATATATATATATATATATTATATATATATATATATATATGTATATATATATATATATATGAGCCTGCGCACAGCTGCTGCATAGGTAAATAAGGTAGTAGCGCGCTGCCACCTAGTGATAGAAATTAAAAATTACAGGGTACAGCTGCTGCAATCACCAAATGTGTTCCCACATCCACAGTAATTCAATGCTAAAATGTGTGATCGCGCTGTCACTAAATCAAGGTAAGGTGATAACTAAAAAGTGTTAGAAAAAAAGCCAAGGATAAATCCAAGGAAAACTCCAAGCTCACTTACCGACCAGCCCACGGACAACCAATTTATCCTGTCTAACAGTATGCGTTAAAAACAGGGGTTTAATCTGCACACATTTGCAAATACATGTGTAAGCTACAGAGCCCCGCCAAGGCACCCTGGTATCTGTAGTCCTATCGCTAGCTTATGTGTGACTCCATAAGCTAGTGATATGACTACAGATAACAGTGCTTTGACAGGGCCCTTAGCTTACGCATGTACTTGCAAATGTGTGCAGACTAAACCCCTGCTTTTAACGCATACCGTTAGACAGGATAATTTGGTTGTCTGCGGGCTGGACGGTAAGTGAGCTTGGAGTTTTCCTTAGATTTATCCTTGGCTTCTTTTCTAACATATGTTGCCTTCCAATGCTGCTTGCTGCAACTGTCAGTTATAGGTGGGGGCAGTGGCTTTCTTTTTTGGATAAATCACCAGGACCAGATGGCTTGCACCCGAGGGTACTTAGGGAACTCAGTCAAGTAATTGCCAGACCATTGTTCCTAATTTTTACTGACAGTCTACTGACTGGAATGGTACCAGCTGATTGGAGAAAAGCCAATGTAGCATAAATATTTAAAAAGGGCCCAAAATACATCCCTGGGAATTACAGACCAGTTAGCCTAACATCAATAGTATGTAAACTCTTGGAGGGGATGATAAGGGACTATATTCAAGATTTTAGTAATTAGAACGGTATCATTAGCAGTAATCAGCATGGATTCATGAAGAATCGTTCTTGCCAAATCAATCTATTAACCTTCTATGAGGAGGTGAGTTGCCATCGAGATAAAGGAAGGCCCGTAGACGTGGTGTATCTGGATTTTGCAAAAGCATTTGACACAGTTCCCCATAAACGTTTACTGTACAAAATAAGGTGCGTTGGCATGGACCATAGGGTGAGTACATGGATTGAAAACTGGCTACAAGGGCGAGTTCAGAGTGTGGTGATAAATGGGAAGTACTCAAAATGGTCAGGGGTGGGTAGTGGGGTCCCCCAGGGTTCTGTGCTGGGACCAATCCTATTTAATTTGTTCATAAACGACCTAGAGGATGGGGTAAACAGTTCAATCTCTGTATTTGCGGACGATACTAAGCTAAGCAGGGCAATAACTTCTCTGTGGGATGTGGAAACCTTGCAAAAAGACCTGAACAAATTAATGGGGTGGGCAACTACATGGCAAATGGGATTCAATGTAGAAAAATGTAAAATAATCCATTTGGGCGGCAAAAATATGAATGCAATCTATACACTGGGGGGAGAACCTCTGGGGGAATCTAGGATGGAAAAGGACCCTGGGGGTCCTAGTAGATGATAGGCTCAGCAATGGCATGCAATGCCAAGCTGCTGCTAACAAAGCAAACAGAATATTGGCATTAAAAAGGGGATCAACTCCAGAGATAAAACAATAATTCTCCCGCTCTACAAGACTCTGGTCCAACCGCACCTAGAGTATACTGTCCAGTTCTGGGCACCAGTCCTCAGGAAGGATGTACTGGAAATGGAGGGAGTACAAAGAAGGGCAACAAAGCTAATAAAGGGTCTGGAGGATATTAGTTATGAGGAAAGGTTGGAAGCACTGAACGTATTCTCTCTGGAGAAGAGACGCTTGAAAGGGGATATGATTTCAATATACAACTACCGTACTGGTGATCCCACAATAGGGATAAAACTTTTTTGCTAGTGGCCACTCGTTGAAATAAGAAGAAAAGAGGTTTAACCTTAAACTACGTAGAGGGTTCTTTACCGTAAGAGCGGCAAGGATGTGGAATTCCCTTCCACAGTCGGTGGTCTCAGCGGGGGACATCGATAGTTTCAAGAAACTATTAGATAAGCACCTGAACGACCGCAACATACAGAGATATACAATGTAATACTGACATATAATCACACACATAGGTTGAACTTGATAGACTTGTGTCTTTTTTCAACCTTACCTACTATGTAACCATGTAACTATGAATAACTAAAAAGTGACAATAAATGACTATATATGTAAGTGTTTCATATATATATATTATGGCAAAGCAAATTAAATCCATAGACAAATGTATAATGCAAAAAAAAACAATGCAATGAATAAGAATAGTAAAGCGTCTTATGAATTGTGCAATCAAGAAAGTCTCTATTTGATACTGTGCTTCATAGAGATGACACCACAGTGTAACGTCAATTTGCAACTCGTGCTCCTTTCACCCGGTGAAGTCCAAGTTCACCTCCATTATAGACGCCTAGGGGTCAATAAAGCATGTAAGCAGATCAATCTGATGGACCAAGCTGCTATAGGGCGGTGGCAAGTAGTTGACTAAAAGATCCAGAGGGTTTTAACATGGTAAAGCTTCTGTGAGATTTATTGATTGCGTTTATATCTACTTTAATGATAGGGGATTGACAATTTATCCCATAATCCTTCACACATGCCAAATAGAAGATCTATATTTTGGCTCCAGAAGTTACGTAAGTGAACCGGTAAAGGACCCAAAGTATCAGTTCACTTACAGGGGGAGGGAGGTTGGTGGAACCGATTGCCTTGGCTAATTGAGCACTATCCGTATTTATTTAGATAACTGCTAATCTGCCTGAACCCGGTCAAATCTCGGATGAGACGAATCGCTCCGCTCATCTCTCTTTAGAATTATAATACAAATAATAATCGCTCCGTTTGACAGAACATTTGACAGCGCAGTCTCGACAGGCCATTAAAAAAACTGACACTAATCTGAATTTTTGTAGCAAATTAAAAGTGATTCAAACAGGGTGCAAATAATATGAACAAAGATATAAACACTCTATAGACGCTTCACGATGTCTTCCACCTATTTTAATGAGATGTCAGTGACCATTTTCGGTGAAACAATAATTATGCCTGGCTTAGAATGAGGAACTCGGATGTGCTGGGTCAACATATTAAATTCCTTGATGTAATTCTATTATGTAATCACACATTTTAGTCAAAACATTTACAATAATTGGTGGGAATGGCAGTCCAATTTCGGTGACATGCTGAGCAGAAATAGATTTTGGTTTCAAATTAAAAACGCTTATTGCAGCCCGTGGCCTGTTATCTGTAAGTACTTGGTTATTGGAAAGCTTAGATTTTATCATCTTTCTTCTGAATGTAGGAATTAGGACAGTATATGAATAAAAATTAATATATTTTCCATGTTCTGATTAATAGAGGCCTAGCGCATGGTATGCAGTGCTTTTCCGAGTAGACTCATTGACTTAAAGCTGGACGCCAGTCAAATGGCTAAAAACACAAATAAAATGTATATAAGGGAGCTAGAAGAAACTAAAATGCCACAAAAATGACTAAGCCTTGTGGGCGGGTCGAAACGCGTTGGGAGGGAGTGGCCTGGATGGAGCAGGGCTGAAGTCACTTTTACTTGTCTGACACCTCAGCTCTTTTTTGAAGTGTGGCATTTTTGTTTTTCTTGCTTCCCATTTGTGTGTATTGAGCGGGTACGGGCTTTCTCTACACTGGTACTCTACAAGTGTAAGTCGCTGGAGGGAATTAGGATGGGGACTTGGAGTGGCACCCAAAGCTTTCTGGGTTAATGGTCATATATAATGGAGCTTGTGAAAGAACATCTTTGACACCCCACTTGGGTGCTTCCTTTCACCAAACAGTGCCTCCTGCCCACCAACCGTTTTGAGCAGACCGAGAGCTAATACCAGCCTTTTACCCAAAGCATCATATACAGACAAGATGTTGGGATATTACCAATGGAATGACTGTTTATTAAACAGAAATATAGGCTTTTATACACTTCAAAAGTAGGTCAGTCACCACATGATCAATAAAACCAAATATTTACCCAAAACACCACACAATGGTTTCAATAACGAGGTAGAGTTGACACAAGGCTAATCTCATCATAGATACCTCCAAGAGTTAGCCAACAGGCAGAAACAATAGGTGACTCAATTAACTTAATTAACAATGGGAATGCACACAATGGGAGAGACCTACTTAACAATAAACACATAACAAACCCCACCCCACCTCAGACTATCTAGGAACAGTCTAGGAGACAAACTCCTACAATATTCCAGCAGTCTGAAAAGGTGGAATTAATTTATCTTCATAGATGTATTAAGGGATATTGTTGATAAATATTCCTGTCCCAAGTGAAGGAGCCTCTCCAACCCAGTCTGCAGGAGGGCCACCATATTTCCTCTGACCATTAACCTGTATAGGATTAATATTACACCTTTCCATCCACTCCAGAAGGGAAGCTTTATTTCCTTATTCAAAGAAGTAATCCAAGCCTCGCTCTCAGCGTTCACCACGTTGTTGTCCATCATTATAGAATGATCTGCTCCAGTGGCTTAACTAGAACCTTCAGGGCCCCAATGCAAGAAACCATGAAGGGTCAGGGGGGCCCCCGGACTGGGCCCTTCATGGTTCATGGCCCTGGTACAACAGGGTCTGGTCACAAGTGGATGGCTGCATATAAAGGAACCGATTTCTCCATTTCCCCCTGCTTGTCCTCCTCTCCCTCCCACAGGGATTCAGCGGCTGCAGGAGGAAAAAGGTGAGATGGGTTCCTCTATGTCGGTGTTTCTTAATCTTTTTCCAGTCAGGGCACCCTTGAAGTACACCCCTAGGTGAATGGAGCTGCACTACAACCACCCTGCAACTGTGTGCATTGCATGCAGTTGCAGCATATTGATGATGCATTTAAGGGGTTAAAACAGGCATTCAGGAGGCAACATACTGCCTCTTTACCGGCTGTCAAATGCCTCTGAAAAGCGGTCTGAGTATGGATCGCTTTGTAGAGAAACAGCATTTTTTTTTTTGCTGGTACTATGAACAAGCAAGAAAAAAAAATCAGTTCTGATTGTACACATATAGGGGTCAGGATTAAACATGCATACATGAAATGTGCATACATACATGTAAACACACACACACACATACACATATATAAACACACACATATACTCTATATATACACACACATATATAAATTCACACACATATATAAGCAAACATATATAAATGCACATATGCACACACATATAAACACATTCACACACACTACATACATACATGTACATGCACACACACACATGCATGCACATACACACACATACATACATGCATGCACACACATACATATAAACATACATACATACAGATAGCCTTTTAAAATACAGCAGTGCTTTACCTTACCTCTTCCTGCTGGGTACTGCACTGTAGGGGGAGACAAAAAGCACACACTGTGCTTTCACTTTAGGTCAAATCAGTGTGACAAGCTCCCTGCAGTGCCGATTAAAGTTTGGCTGAAGATCCGGGAGATCGGTCTCAGCCGCCCTTGTCGCTCCTCTTATTGAGGTATACAAGGGGCCCTCAAGGGCCCCCTGCAGCATGGGGCCCGGTTGCCATGGCGACCTCAGCGCCCCCTATACTTCCGCCACTGATCTTCTATCTCCATGGGCCATAATCAGAGGGCAGGAGGCTTGCCCCTAGTCTTCTCCAAAAACCTCTGTCCTTGTTGGGTCTGTCACAGAACCTTTTTACCTGGATTTACCTAGTATTCCTGCCCATCCAGTCTAAAGGTTTACACTGCTCTGCTACTCAGTACAGGCAGAGGAGAGGGAACCTGAAAATTTTCTGCTGCAGTTGTCTTATTACTTACAGGTCCCCTCCCCACTACTACCGTGTGACTAAATTCACCTTTCTCAAACTTTTTACCCTTTTAACTTTAATAATTTTCAGGTTCTCTGGGATCCCCTGTTATAAAGACATAAAAATTGTGGTGTCCTTTATTATTAGTGGACAGTGTAGAAGTGAACCTTTGCATTGGAGGTTGGTATAGGTGGGAAGTCAATCCACTATTGCTCACTGCTCAAGGAATCCCTAACAACCTCAGAAGGAACCATAGAGTTCATTAGTCCCTGGTGTAGAAACACTGGTTTAGGCAGCGAAAAGAAACATGTGGGATTTCGACATCTAACGATAGACGCCAGCTTCCTCAATATGGCCGCCTGGAGGTAATGAGAGGGGATAACTGTAGCTTCCTATGAGTTTCTGCTAGCCTGAAGAAGCAACGCCGTGCCCTCTTCAGGCCGGTGGCCATAACAGAGCATTAAATGGTTCTAATGACTCAAGGTTTTTTATCTGCATGAATTCTATGCATTCAGGTAAAAAAAACCTTTTGTGTTCAGCAGCTCCCCAGCCCCCCCCCCAATACTTTCCTGAGCCCCATCGAAAAACCAGTGATGTGCATGAGAGCCTCTGCTCTCCGGGGACTCTATCTCCTCATTGGCTGAGACAGCAGTGGGAGTCATTGTCAATCACAGCCAGTAATCCAATCAGGAGAGAGAGGGATGTGCTGGGGCCGAGCTGCGGCTCTATGTGTGAATGGACATGCAGAGCAGCGACTCGGGAGTGTGCCAGCTTGGGTGCCCCTATTGCAAGCTGCTTGCTCTGAGGGCATAACTCCCAACTGTCCCTGATTTCGAGGGACTGTCCCTGATTTGGAGCAATGTCCCTCATTCCCCCCCATTTGTCCCTCATTTGGGTCTGATCTATATAGTTGTATATAAAATGCACTTTTTATCTTTCAAAAAGTGTTTCCCAGTGCTAAACCTTTCATCCAAATTCTAAATTGCTGCATTTTTAAATTTTAAGTCATTATAAAAGAATAATAGTGGTAAAAAAAAAGCCCTTGTGGATTTAATTAACTTTTTTGGGGGTTAATTCTCCTTTAAGGAGGTGTGGAAGGAGGCGTGTCCTATGCCTACATGTGTTTGCTAGTAGGTGTCCCTCATTCCCATCTCAAAATGTTGGGAGGTATGTCTGAAGGCACTCCGCAGGAGGGAGGAGACAGGAGAACTGTTGGGGGACCCGAGAAGAGGAGAACGGGGGCTTCCCTGTGCAAAACCACTGGACGGAGCAGGTAAGTTAAACATGTTTGTTATTTAAAAAAACCCTTATCAGTCTCCTGAGGCTCTTTCACTGCCCAGTCAGCAAGATGGGGGCAGAGAGAGGACAGCATTGTATTCCTGAGCTGTAAGTTGTAGCAATAATCTGTCAATCTTAAAACTAGATAAAAAGAAACACAAATTCTTTATCAGGAAAAGCAGCTTTCATATACAGTCAGGTCCATAAATATTGGGACATCGACACAATTCTACTCCTTTTTTCTCTATACACCACCGCAATGGATTTGAAATGAAACAAACAAGATGTGCTTTAACTGCAGACTTTCAGCTTTAATTTGAGGGTATTTACATCCAAATCAGGTGAACAATGTAGGAATTACAACAGTTTGTATATGTGCCTCCCACTTTTTAAGGGACCAAAAGTAATGGGACAATTGGCTGCTCAGCTGTTTCATGGCCAGGTGTGTGTTATTCCCTCATTATCCCATTTACAAGGAGCAGATAAAAGGTCCAGAGTTCATTTCAAGTGTGCTATTTGCATTTGGAATCTGTTGCTGTCAACTCTCAATATGAGATCCAAAGAGCTGTCACCATCAGTGAAGCAAGCCATCATTAGGCTGAAAAAACAAACCCATCAGAGAGATAGCAAAAACATTAGGTGTGGCCAAATCAACTGTTTGGAACATCCTTAAAAAGAAAGAATGCACCGGTGAGCTCAGCAACACCAAAAGACCCGGAAGACCACAGAAAACAACTGTGGTGGATGACCGAAGAATTCTTTCCCTGGTGAAGAAAACACCCTTCACAACAGTTGGCCAGATCAAGAACACTCTCCAGGAGGTAGGTGTATGTGTGTCAAAGTCAACAATCAAGAGAAGACTTCACCAGAGTGAATACAGAGGGTTCACCACAAGATGTAAACCATTGGTGAGCCTCAAAAACAGGAAGGACAGATTAGAGTTTGCCAAACAACATCTAAAATGGATAAACATCCTATGGACAGATGAGACCAAGATCAACTTGTACCAGAGTGATGGGAAGAGAAGAGTATGGAGAAGGAAAGGAACTGCTCATGATCCAAAGCATACCACCTCATCAGTGAAGCATGGTGGTGGTAGTGTCATGGCGTGGGCATGTATGGCTGCCAATGGAACTGGTTCTCTTGTATTTATTGATGATGCGACTGCTGACAAAGGCAGCAGGATAAATTCTGAAGTGTTTCGGGGAATATTATCTGCTCATATTCAGCAAAATGCTTCAGAACTCATTGGACGGCGCTTCACAGTGCAGATGGACAATGACCCGAAGCATACTGCAAAAGCAACCAAAGTTTTTTAAGGGAAAGAAGTGGAATGTTATGCAATGGCCAAGTCAATCACCTGACCTGAATCCGATTGAGCATGCATTTCACTTGCTGAAGACAAAACTGAAGGGAAAATGCCCCAAGAACAAGCAGGAACTGAAGACAGTTGCAATAGAGGCCTAGCAGAGCATCACCAGGGATGAAACCCAGCGTCTGGTGATGTCTATGTGTTCCAGACTTCAGGCTGTAATTGGCTGCAAAGGATTTGCAGCCAAGTTTTAAAAAGTGAAAGTTTGATGGATGATTGTTAATCTGTCCCATTACTTTTGGTCCCTTAAAAAGTGGGAGGCACATATACAAACTGTTGTAATTCCTACACCGTTCACCTGATTTGGATGTAAATACCCTCAAATTAAAGCTGAAAGTCTGCAGTTAAAGCACATCTCGTTTGTTTCATTTCAAATCCATTGTGGTGGTGTATAGAGCCAAAAAGATTAGAATTGTGTCGATGTCCCAATATTTATGGACCTGACTGTACATTCACCGGCCACTTTATTAGGTACACCTGTTCAATTGCTTGGTAACACAAATTGCCAATTGCTGACGTTCAAACCAAGGATCAGAATGGGGAAGAAAGGGGATTTAAGTGACTTTGAACGTGGCATGGTTGTTGGTGCCAGGCGGGCTTGTGTCAGTATTTCAATAGCTGCTGATCTACTGGGATTTTCACACACAACCATCTCTCGGGTTTACAGAGAATGGTAAGAAAAAGAGAAAATATCCAGTGAGCGGCAGTTGTGTGGAGGAAAATGCCTTGTTGATGTCAGAGGAGAATGGGCAGACTGGTTTGAAATAATAGAAAGGCAACAGAAACTCAAAATAACCACTCGTTACAACCAAGGTATGCAGAATACCATCTCTGAATGCACAACACATTGAACCTTAAAGCAGATGGGCTACAGCAGCAGAAGACCAAACCGGTTGCCACTCCTGTCAGCTAAGAACAGCAAACTGAGGCTACAATTTGCACAGGCTCACCAAAATTGGAGAGAAGATTGGAAAAACATTGCCTGGTCTGAAGAGTCTCGATTTCAGCTACAACATTCAGATGGTCGGGTCAGAATTTGGCATAAATAACATGAAAACATGGATCCATCCTGCCTTGTATCAATGGTTCAGGCTGGTGGTGGTGTAATGGGGGGGGGGATATTCTCTTGGCACACTTTGGGCCCCTTAGTACCAACTGAGCATCGTATAAACACCACGACCTACCTGAGTATTGTTGCTGACCATGTCCATCCCTTTATGACTACAGTGTCCTCATCTTCTGATGGCTCCTTCCAGCAGGATAATGCTCCATGTCACAAAGCTCCAATCATCTCACCACTGGACAATGAGGTCACTGTACTCCAATGTCCTCCACACTCACCAGATCTCAATCCAATAGAGCACCTTTGGGATGTGGTGGAATGGGAGGAATGTTTCCAACACCTTGTTGAATCTATGGCACGAAGAATGAAGGCAGTTCTGAAGGCAAAAGGAGGTCCAACCTGGTACTAGCAAGGTGTACCTAATAAAGTGGCCGGTGAGTGTGTATATCTCATCTGTTTATTTAGCTGTTTCCCTGATATTAATTGAAAGGTTAAGATAGGTGATCTGTTACTTGATCATCTCTTGGTGGGCACCACCTTTTGATGGACCTTTTGGGCTTCTTCCCTTTTGCCCCTTTAAAAAACAGCCTATAAATGTAATCATTCTGCACACAAAAAAATAAATGAATGAATCATATATCAGCCAGGCTGTGCCCATTAACTGCTTGAAAATAATTCATTTCTTTTTATTTCTTTTTGAAGATGTCATTTAACTTACTAATACTCATGGGAGACAGTAAGATTGGCCATAACTGTGATATGATGGTGTCCCTAGCGCTCAGGACAAATGCCAGTGTCAGATCGATGCTTGAACATGTCATTCACACATTAACACTTTTGAAACCAGGTTATAGCTACCAAACCAAAACTGTGCTAAACGTGTATGAACAAACCTGAAAGTGACACTAAACTCTGGTTTAAAAAATATTCTATTCAAGAAGGTATTCTTAAAGTGGTTGTAAACCTCAGACGTGGAATATGAACAAAGCATATCCCTCTATAGTGTGTACGTTTCTCAATTAAGAGCACTAAGTCTCATTTCTCTCTGCTGCTTGATTCCTCTGCTATCAGCATGAGTCACTTCTGACAACTTTTCCTGACACCAAGAGAAAAATGGTGACAGAGGAAGGAGCACCAGCTGATTAACAACATCAGCTCTGTTCCTGTGTGCTGTGTGAAGGGGGAGGGGGTGTCCCTTCCCTCCAATCAGCTCTCAGACCTCTCCTCACTGTGCCCTGCAGAGTGTAACTTCAGTTCCCGCCCTTTTTTTTTTTTTTGATAGCTCAGACAAGCTTTATAAATTCTGGACTTTGAACAGATGTACAGAAGAGAAGACTGGCGATAAACAGGTACAACGTATGTAGGTGGATTTGTTTCATCTCTGTGTATCACCTGAGGCCAGTCTTTTTTTTAATGGGATTTAACTTCCTGTTAAAGGATGACTATGTTAGTTTACCATAGGCCCAATATATTATGTAGAAATGTAACCACCTTTTCTTGCTCGCTTCCAAATTCAACTAGGGGCTATGGACTATGGGATTTTTGTATTTTGCATAGTAGGGCAATTGACTGCAACTTATATGCACTGCTCCTTCCAAATGAATGGAAGTGAGATGGAAAAGAAGAGGTTTTGGAACTCACAGAAGATGTTACAAGGAGGTAGAAAAACACAGTAGGGAACAATTTAATGTAAACTAGATTATAGGGCCAATAAAGTAGAACTATAGGCAAAACTTTTTTTATTTCATTTTGGATAGAGTAAGGAAGGGTTATAACCCCTGTCAGATTTTTTTTTACATCTGTGTCCCATTGCAGAGATTTTCCTTCGCTTCCTGTCCGATAGCCAAAACAGGAAGTGAGAGGAAATCCCTGCAAAGTGAGGGAATCCCCTCATGTCACAAGGGTCACCAGAACTAGTGTCCTCATTAGAAGAATTCCGCTTTACTCCTGTTCTGGTGTCAACCCAAAATGTGGGATTTTCTTTTACTTTCGATGATGATGGTAAACAGGACAAACAAAGAGGGTGAGCCTCCCTAATGGGGACACAGACAGCAATAAAAGCCTCACTGGTGTTCTAATCCCTCTCCATTCTATCCAAAACTAAAAAAAAAGTTTTGCCTTTAATTATACTTTAAGTAGTGGATGTGTATGGATGATTTTTGGAGAATAAGAATACTGTTTGGTGTCACTTTAACTAAGGCATTGGAGCTATGGATAGGAGTGCAGTCAATAGAGGAGTAGACTGGAGAGGCAACATTAGAGGATACCAATGTTGAGTATAATGGTGGAAGAAGTGTAATTACACAGCCTAACATACTGTGGTCTATTAGTTAAGAAGTGTAGCGCAGACCCCTATTGAGCCCCATTGATTTGCCCCAGGTTCTTCTCCCATCTGGGTGTACAAGTAGCCAGGCACACAACAACTCAGACAGTCTCACAACTCAATAACCAGGAAATAAGGTGACCACATTTCCAAACTGCCATTCATTGGCAACCCCCCCCCCTTCCAAAAAAATAAGATTTCTGATGCCTTTTTTTTGCCAATTTTTTGTATTGTCAATCACGCAGCTGCTGGCCGTCCATGAAGGTTGGCCGCCTACTGCAGGCTCCGCCATTTGACGGTTCTTATATAGGTAAGGGATGGGGCCACCTGGTGACATCACCTGGTGGCACCACCCCCTTGTTATGTAATCGGCCCGGCATGCACCAGACTGTGACGTCACAATGGGGGTGGTGCCACCAGGTGACGTCGCCAGGTAACCCCGCCCTTACCTATATAAGAACTGTAGGCGTCCAGCCCCACATGGACAGCGGGAGCGTTTTTTTGTTTGTTTGTTTTTTCAGGTGCAGTGGGTGGCGTGATTGACAACGGATTTACATTGAGGGGCATTGTTCTTTTATTTTTCATTTTTTAATAATGAAATTGTCAAAAACTGTCTCTGTGTTTATATTACTTGTTGTCACTTTTTTGGTGAATGGGTAGGGGTACCTATGGCTAGGTACCCCATACTCATTCACATAGACGGGGGCTGGGATCTGGGGGCCCACTTGTTAAAGGGTACAAAAACATATTTGGGGGGCACACCCTACAATGCGTTTGAATTCAAGATGGTGCTGCTTTTTTGAATATGTTCAGGTGTTTTTAACTAGCCTTGCAGGAAATGTAATTCTTGAATGTGTGCACTGTAATATGTTTTGTACTGTTTGTTGGTCTTATAGCAGCACAATCTTGAATTTAAACGCATTGTAGGGTGTGCCCCCCAAATATGTTTTTGTATATTGTAATAGACCATGACCAGGTTTTTTGGGCTGGAGCACCCCTCCCCCTCCTCATTACCTCTTATTTAGTGGCCACCAGTGCATAGGATGTACCCCCTTCAGTTCTCCCACATAGAGGAGTTCAGCTCCTATGGTTGAGACAAAGGATCTTCCATTCTATTACTAGAGTAGGACCCACTAATTCGGGGTACTTTGTCGCAGTAAGTGGGCTTAGCATTATATGACCATATAGTGTGACCAAACCCCCGTATTTTTTAATATGTTCAGGTGTTTTTAACTAGCCTTGCAGGAAATGTCATTCTTGAATGTGTGCGCTGTAATATGTTTTGCACTTGTTAAAGGGGGCTTCCAAATTCTGATAAGCCTCCTGCCTGCATACCCACACAACCACCGGACAGGGTTGTGGGGATAAGGCCCTTGTCCCCACCCCCTCCTGCCTCAAAGCACCCACCCCCCATGTTGAGGGCATGTGGCCTGGTATGGCTCAGGAGGGGGGAGGTCTTCGCCCGTCCCACCTCTCCTATTCTGACCCGCTTGGCTGCATGCTCGGATAAGGGTCTGTTATGGATATAGGGGGGACCCCACGCCGTTTTTTTTTTTTTTTTTTACTGGCAATTTTTCATTTTTATTATTCAGCTGTCAGCGGGGAATCTCATTGACAGCTGATGACTCATGCGGTCTGCTTCCCAGATCCGCTCCTTAACAACCAGCTTTTACTGCTCCCTGATTGGTCAAAGCTTTGTCCAATCAGGGCGCAGAATGCTCTGGGAAAGTAAAGGGAAAAAGGGAAAGAGTTGACAGATTCCATCATCGGCTGGTCATTAGGGTGGCTGTGTCAGTTTCAATCCAGGACACTGCATTGTCCCAGAATGAAAGTGCCTGGGACCTGGCACAGTCCCGCCTTACCAGGAAAGGGATGTCTTTCTATGCTATAACGCTCACTGAACTTGGTTAGGGTGCAGAGTGGGTTTTGGGATGCTCCAAATTTAATACACCAAGAAACCAGAGGACACTCTCTATCTTGTTTCCACTCTTAACAAACAATAGGAAAATAGCTACCCTGGGACTTTAAGCAAAAGAAAGGTTCCAATCTAGCAGCACTGGAGCAGTTGTTCAAGGGGTTAAAGCAGCAAACAGTCACTAGGATCCTATATCCAGGCCTATATTCACAGTGTCCCTGTATACTTGGATGCCTCTGTCCAATAACGGCCAGACACCTTTACTGTGAATCTGCAGGTGAGATCTTTATTGAATCCCCTAGATTTGGCTCCAACTATTTCCAGAACATCTCTCACTGAGCTGGGACCTTGATAAACTCCTGCAGACTTCAGCTACACTGCCCAGGATGCTTTTTGATAAGAACCCTGATGCTCCAGGCCCCAAACTATTTATGCCCTCCTCAGCCATCTACTGAGCATTCTCCAACAAGGATTGGCTGAGACCACATAAAGATTCAGGCCAAGGGTCTGCCTCTTCCAATCGACTACATTCTAGAATCCACTAGAAGGCAGGGGAGAGTAGTTGAGCCTGCAGCCAGTAAAACCCAGAGTGGCCAAAAATAATCACACACTGCTCCAATTATTACAGGAGAGCTAAGAACTAGATTTACCTCAGCCTCTCTACCAACCTGTTCTAGGAGGATGCTACAGAAGTCTTTGATCCACGGGCAAATTAAAGTTTCTAGACCTAGTGCCTGTAGTTAATTGTCCAGTTTGTTGTTTGGACTGATGGAATTAAATGCAGAAATAAAATCAATAACCAGCATCCTAACATAGATGGTCAGGTTTGGGCGAAAGCTGCGTGATGCGCCAGTGGGTGAATCTTAGGAAGATTCTGCCTTTCTATTTATCCTGTTTACTGTTATCATTGAAAGCAAAGGTAAAAGAAAATCCCAAATTGTGGGCTGTCCTCAGAAAAGTAACAGGGGGAAATCTTCCAAAGGAGACACTAGTTCTGCTGACAACCAGGGATTCCCTCGCTTTGGAAGGATTTCCTCTTGCTTCCTGTTTTGGCTTTGGGACAGGATATGATCGGAAATCTCCCAAATGGGAAGCAAATGGCAAAAAAAAAACACCTGACAGGAGTTATAACCCTCCCTTACTCTATCCAAAATGAAAAAAAAAATAGCCTTTTAGTGCATTAGCACTGGACTCTGTATCCTGCTTCCAGATTCTGTAGCTCGCTGCCTGGCTATGAACTGACTTTGGCTTGTATCCTGACTCTGCCTTATGTTCCTGTGCTTGGCTGTCCACATGTTGATGACATTTGGCTTGTGCCTGACTTTGATTCTGTCTTCCTTCGAGTGTCACCTTGTTCTGGCTTGTGGTCCCTGTCTGGTGGTCCACAGTCATCTGTGCCCTGCATCCAACAGTTGGCGCTAAATCGGCCCTCACACCCCCTGTCACCACTACCGGGGGTGTTGGACAACAGGGTCAAGAGAAGCCTCCTCTCCAGCTGGATCTCCACCAGGTATGATAGAGGTTCACAGGAAGAGGGTTGAAGGATGCTGGTGGTCATTCAATCTAGTAAAGGATTGGTACCAGATCAAAGACATGAAACCAAAAAGGGAGCAAAGGCCTTGTGATCTTCCAGAAGATGGAACTCTGGAATGTAAGGTTCCATCTTCTGAAAGACCATTGTGGTTCCTGTGTTTGTGTACAAGGCTGGTTTTACTATTTGCCCTTGTGAGTATACACTCATTGGTTCTTTCAATAAAGTTTCGGGGTAATTGAAATAAATCTGAGGAGGTTTTGGATTGCCCCTAATTATTGTACATATTTATTATCTTGTCTATTCCTATAGTTAGCTAGTCTATCAAAGCTCTGATAAGGGTAATGATGATGATACAATAAAAATGTTAGCTATAAAAATAAACACACTGCTTAAATAAGCAAGGATCTCATTTATTTACCAAGAAAGTAGAAATGCTAACATAAAACACTAAAAGAATATTACAGAGCTTATAAAACAAAAGAGCAGGGGTGATACAATACTGTAAGTCCTTCCTTTCAGGCTCTGTATGCTGGCTGGGCTCCAAGGAAAAAAGAGAGTACTCTAGCTGGTCATTACCTTTTAAATTGCACTCAGAAACCACCCACGCAAAAACCCTTTGCCCGCCTGTCTAGTCCTCTGTCAAATGAAAATCCATAAGAGGCTGTCCTTCCTAGTCACCAGGAAGTATCTTCTTCCCTTGCCCATCTTCCAGGAAGCATGCTGTAGTTTCCACTAGGGGCAGCATTAGTCCATCAATCACTGTTTTTGACCTGGGTCATCTTCCATTAACAGCTGGCCTTTGATGTTGGTGTAAATCAGGAAATCAGTCATTTTATTTTACACCTCCTCAGCAGGTCTTATCTGATACTCCTCTACAACCATACATCACATCAGGAGGCCTATGCGAGAACATCCTGTTAGGACATGAATTCCCATTTGTGATTCGTTTATCTGAACACCCTGCTGGATAAACTTGCTGTATTGGCATTCCAAGATGACAATTTCCAACATGGGCCAAAGGGCTGTATCAACCAGGCAGTAAAAATCCAGAAATATATGGTATTAAACCATCCAACAGTAATGCAGTACACCTTTGCGCCCTTTTTGGGTTTACTTTGTCTGCGCAATTTCAAGATACCATGATCATAAGAGGGCTGCATTGGCCCAACATTGGCCCCGGTAGCGAGCTGATGGTCATTAGCCACTACAGTCCATCTGGTTTCGCAAGAGTCTCTTAGTGCTACCGGATCAAGTTCTACTTCTTATTGGATCACAGACTGCAGAGGACAGTGCTGGAGAGGAGGTGAGTACTGCAGTGTTAAGCTGCTTTTTAAGTTTTTATACTGCGAAGCAATCCGTTTTTACATTTTTTCATTATTTTTAGTTAACCTTTAATCTAACCTAAAAATAATGTTGATAATGTTGTTAGCTTGTATTTTTTTTTTTTTACCCGTCCTTTAGCACCATCTGTTTATCTTTCACAGTTCCATGCCTAAACACCATCAGGATACACAGTGCCGGTTGACTTTTGAAAGTCTGAAGAAAACTCAACCGATAGCCCAATATTATTTAAAAAAAAATATATAATTTGCTTGAAGAGAACAGCTGGTCGATCCACCGGAGAATGCCCTGATTAGTCTCGAACTTCAACAAGTGCGAGCGTTAGCTGTCAAATTCTCTAACTCAGGGAATTTTCATGTGTGATTATTTATTTTCCTAATAAAAAAAAAAATAGCTACGGCGGCCATATTCTCGGAAATGTTTATAGAGGAATATAGGAGCACAATAATGAGCGGAGCCAGAAAATAACCTGAAAATGGGATGATAATAACAGTCACATATAGTAGATAGAATAATAAGGTTGTTGTGAATGGCTCATTATCTTTTCACAATGCTTGTGAGATAATGTGGCCTCATCTGCGGCTGATGTACTGTGTTGGGCTGAACAACTCATCATGATGACTTTTCAAGCAGTAATAGGATGAGGATGATGCAATGAACTTGAGACCATGTTTAGTTCAGCTAAATGGCAAACATTGGTATTATTAACTACTTCATCCACATTCCGTTCAGATTCTGTCTGCCTGGGAAATCTTATTTATGTTTTCATCTATCCCCAACATTCTAGAAGATACCAAACACCAAAGCCGCAATACCAGAATACTCCAGTAATGGAAAACCCACTTCACCATCACCATCCACTACTCACTCTGATAGTTGAAGGTTCTACCAAAGAATATGTAAACCCAACATTTCCTATTCTTGATATGAGCCTGCTGTACCATGTACTTGTATGAAAAAGTCTCCTGTTCTCTTTGTATTGCTTCCTTTATGTGAAATCCCTGGTGTTTCTGCCAGTCCCTCTGCTTTCCTGTTAAACACTGATCACACTAGGCTTGAGAGCAGACCGTGGCCAGTTTTCTGTCTGTGCTGAGAACTCAGTCTGCTCTCCTCCAATAAGAAGTAATGGTTGAACATCGAGAAGTTCCAAATGCCTTTCATTAAAAACCACCGAAATCACACCATAGGACAACCACAGACAATCTTGGTAGACGCGTTTCACACAATAAAGTTGTGGTTAAAGTGGTTGTAAACCTGCATTGGTAAGTTGTACCTATAGGTAAGCCTATAATAAGGCTTACCTATAGGTACTGTAAATATCTCCGAAACGTGCACCCTTTAGGAGATAGTTGCTGTACACTGCGCCATTTTTTCAATAGCGAGTGCCGTGACCGGCGGCTCCAGCGCGCATGTGTGGCAGTGACGTCACGCGACTCTGGCCAGTCACAGAGCCAGAGTCCGCGCCTTTGTTTGCAGGTAAGTGTCACATAATGTGCTAGAATGCGATGCACACTATCACATTATGTCACACTTACCTGCAAACAAAGCCCGCGCTGTCCCCGCTGCAGGCCGCATCCATCTTCGCCCCTCTTCCTTCCGGGCCGTGGACTCCGGCTCTGTGACTGGCCAGAAACACCAGGGATTTCACATAAAGGAAGCAATACAAAGAGAACAGGAGACTTTTTCATACAAGTACATGGTACAGCAGGTACATATCAGGAATAGGAAATGTTGGGTTTACATATTCTTTGGTAGATGCACACTAGCACATTATGCTTTTACTTTGCAGGGGAAAAAAAGGGTTTACTTCCTCTTTAATCATTACTGGGTAATGATTAAGCACTTTATTATGTAAAACGCATCTACCAAGATTATCTGTGGTTGTCCTATGGTGTGATTTCGGTGGTTTTTAATAATTTGGAACTTCTCGATGTGCAGCGATGACTTCTTATGCCCCGTACACACGGTCGGATTTTCCGACGGAAAATGTGTCATTGGACCTTGTTGTCGGAAATTCCGACCGTGTGTAGGCTCCATCACACATTTTCCATCGGATTTTCCGACACACAAAGTTTGAGAGCTTGCTATAAAATTTTCCGACAACAAAATCCGTTGTCGGAAATTCCGATCGTGTGTACACAAATCCAACGGACAAAGTGCCAGGCATGCTCAGGATAAATAAAAGAGATGAAAGTTATTGGCTACTGCCCCGTTTATAGTCCCGACGTACGTGTTTTACGTCACCGCGTTCAGAATGATCGGATTTTCCGACAACTTTGTGTGACCATGTGTATGCAAGACAAGTTTGAGCCAACATCCGTCGGAAAAAATCCTAGGATTTTGTTGTCGGAATGTCCGATCGATGTCCGGCCGTGTGTACGGGGCATTATTCTGATACTACTAAGGGAGGCGGGTCGGGCTGGCACTCGTTAGAAGACTCCATCGGGCTCATCTGTTTCACCTGGAGCAACAAGTTCCTTACATTCTGCTCTCCTCCAATGATCAGAGTTCTGCTGACGTGCCCCCCCCCCAGCCATTAACTGGGAAGACCAGCGCACTGCAGTTTCTCCTCCCTGAGCTCCATATGCAACTGAGAACAGAGGTTGTGATCAGTTATCTAAAAGGTGGAATAAAGGTAGCTATAATGTTTTTTTTTATATATGTATATATGTATACACAAAATGATTTGCTTTTCTTATCTTACATTGTACTGCGGACAAGCAGTTGCTGTAGGCAGGGCTGGTACAAGGATTTTTGACACCCTAGGCAAAACCTCATTTTGCCGTCCCCCCTGGCTCCACCCCTGACTCCACCCCCTTTGCCTTGCCCATGTATACCACACCTTTCTAATGAAGCCCATCAAATGCAGCCTCACCAGCGCCCATCAAATGCAGCCTCACCAGCGCCCATCAATGAAGCCTACCAGTGCCCATTAATTAATGTTTGCTTACTTCCATTCATTTGGGAGTCAGGACACACTCCTCCGCCGCTGCTGCGCCTCTGACACTATGTGCGAATGAAGCGTTGGCTGCCTGCTGATGCTGAGACTTAGTTGCTTGCTGCAGAGAGAAGAGTGTAGGAACACCAGTGGCCGATCGCCCCATAGGCAGTAGTGCGCCCTAAGCGGCTGCCTAGTTTGCCTAGTAGGTAGCACCGGCCCTGGCTGTAGGTAAAGGGGCGTACCGGATGACGCTGCCTTCTTCCAGGTTTAGGGCGCCCACCTGGTCGGCTCCCGCTGTGTGCACAGTGCTGTGGTCGGCCAAGGAAAGTTAATGCAGCAGATGAAAGACACATCATGCATACTTCCCTTCGACATCGGAAGATGTCCAGCAGTGCCATCAGCACAGAACTGGTGGAAACCAGTGGAACCCAGGTACACACATCTTCTGTTTAGAGAAGTCTGGCCTGAAGTGGTCTTCGTGGAAGAAATCCATCCCTCCGATGTGGAAACAAGGCTAAGCGACTCAATTATGCATGAAAACATAGGAACTGGGGAGCAGGAAAATGTCAGCAGGAGCTCTGGACTGATGAGTGAAAATGTGAAATATTTGGCTGTAGCAGGAGGCAGTTTGTTGGAGTTTGTCAGTCGGTCCTGGCCAACAATTCACGACCGGACCTGCTGATCGTCCGTGCGCAATCACAGCCCAGAGCTCTGTGTTAAAATTCAACACAGAGCTCTGTACACAGAGAAGGATCTGTCAGTTTCTCATCCCTGCAAAGCACGGATGAGAAATTGAGAGATCATTAGTAAAAAGCAGCACATTGTACACACATTACACATAGTTAGGCACATATTTAACCCCGTGATCACCCTTGATGTTAACCCCTTCCCAGCCAGTGTCATTAGTACAGTGACAGTAAATATTTTTAGCACTGATCACTAATCACTGATTACTAATAGCACTGGTGATGTCAATGGCAGGTAATCAGTTCCCCCCAGCATCAGTTAGTGTCAGATTGTCCGCCACAATATCGCAGTCGAGTTATAAATCGCCGATCCCCCCCATTAGTAGCAATAAACAAATTAAAAAAAAATTCCAGTATACTTTATATCCTATAGTTTGTAGGTGCTATAACTTTCATGCAAACCAGTCAATATACACTTATTGGGATCTGTTTATCAAAAACATGTAGCAGAATAAATTTTGATCAGAATTTAT
Organism: Aquarana catesbeiana; assembly: GCF_042186555.1. Classification (NCBI taxonomy): domain Eukaryota; kingdom Metazoa; phylum Chordata; class Amphibia; order Anura; family Ranidae; genus Aquarana; species Aquarana catesbeiana. Next base: position 318,077,794 of record NC_133330.1, read on the forward strand.
GAAGAAATTAGATTTTTTTTTTTTATTCGATGTTTTAAAGAAAAAAAGTAAAAAATATTTATTTATTTGTGACACAAGTTTCTTTTTGGTAGATCGTTGCATGACTGGGCAATTGGCGGTTGAAGTAGAGCAGTGCTGAATAGCCGCTCCCCGCCCCTCCACAGCTCAGCGCTCCAATGAGTGTGGAGGATCAGAACAGGAGAGATGCTGACTGACAGTCAGCAGCTTTCTGCTCAGGGAGGTGAGAGAACCGAGCCATCAGCGGTGTTCGGTGGCCCGGTTCTCAGTGCAAAAACACCAGGGGACAGATGCAGCATCCACCTAGCATAGTTGCCAACAGTTCCGATTTTCCCGGGACAATCCCGATTTTGGGACCCTCGTCCCGATTGGAGGCTGTCCCGAATCGGGATTTCCATCAGGAAAATCGGGAATATTGTTTTTTTAATTTTTGGAGCAGCTGGCTCCAGCAAAATGGCCGCCGCTAGATCTTCCCCCTAGTGTTCAGTGGAGAGAGGAAGGGGGCTCGAGCCGTGCAGCCAATGAATCCACTTCTTTAGCTGCACAGGTCGGCCCCTCCCCTCTCCACTGAATACACGGCGCCGGTGTCTTGCCGAGAAAGTTCCCCAGCTATTCAGCTCAGCTATTTCCGCCGGCTCGTACTGTGCAAGCGCTGCACCTGCGCAGTACAGGGGGTCCTTACTTGCCGAGGGGAACTTTCTCGGCAGAACACTGGCCACTCCTGGACGTGTGGTGGGGGGCGTTATGGGAGGGGAGGGTCTGCACTGGCACTGATGGAGGGGGTGGTCTGCACTGAGGGGGGCCTGCACTAATAGAGGGGGATCTGCACTGATAGAGGGGGGGGTCTGCACTGAGGGGGGTCTGCACTAATAGAGGGGGGGGCTGCACTGAGGGGGGTCTGCACTAATAGGGGGGGGCTGCACTGAGGGGGGTCTGCACTGAGGGGGGTCTGCACTAATAGAGGGGGGTCTGCACTAATAGAGGGGGGGCTGCACTGAGGGGGGGCTGCACTAATAGAGGGGGGGCTACACTGAGGGTAGTCTGCACTAATAGAGGGTGGGGTCTGCACTAATAAGGGGGGCTGCACTGAGGGGGGTCTGCACTAATAGAGGGGGGGTCTGAAATGAGGGGGTCTGCACTGATGAAGGGGGATCTGCACTGATGGAAGGGGGTCTGAACTGAGGGGGTCTGCACTGATGGAGGGGGGTCTGCACTGAGGGGGTCTGCACTGATGGAGGCGGGTCTGCACTGATGGAGGGGGTCTGCACTGAGGGGGTCTGCACTGATGGAGGGGGGTCTGCACTGAGGGGGTCTATACTGACTCTGCTGGGGGCACCTGATGCGAGGACAGACTCTGCTGGGGGCACCTGATGCAAGGAGGGACTTTGCCGGGGGCACCTGATACGAGGACAGACTCTGCCAGGGACCCCTGATGCAAGGACAGACTCTGCTGGTGGCACCTGATGCAAGGATGGACTCTGCTGGTGGCAGGCGACGTGGCAGGTGACACGCTCAAGGATCCCACTGATTCTGCATTATGGTGAGTTGAATGATTTCATTTTATATTACAATGTAATAATAGAAATAATGCGCTTCAATCATCCTGACACCATAACAATCATGGTGCCGGGATGATTGAAGCGTTAACACCAGGTGTTTGGAGTATCTTTATCTGCTGATTGTTAAACTTTCTAGAATACACATATTTCTATTGTTGTGTAGGATCTGGGGCTGCTGTCCCGTCATTCCTCTCTCCCCCTTTCCCTCTCCCCCTTTCCCTCTCCATCCCTCATTCATCTGAGACCACACCCTCTTTGAGCCACGCCCATTTAAGCCATGCCCACTATTCCACGTAAACCACGCCCATTTTTCGCTGCGCAGCACTTCGCGCGCCACAATTGTATTTTTATTGCTAAGCCACGTCTACAAACAAATGCCCCGCCCCTAATTATTGTACAGTTCCGCCTACAGCCAACAGTCCCACATATTTTTTTGCAATGTTGGCAACTATGACCTAGGTAAGTATGTATAGGGAAAAAAACGGATTCCCATACTTCTCAATGTATTCCCGGAATTCATCTGCCCTTAGCTCAGGCATACAGGCAGGAGGGTTTGCTTAGCTTAGAAAGCCCCTCCTTTCCTCCTCCAGATGATAACAAAGGCAATGAAGACTCCTGGGATGTATAACATCATGTTGGCCTAGGGCAGAAATCAGGAAGCAACTGAAGAAATGTAAAAAAAAAAAAATGAAAACAAGTAAATACAATATACCTTCCTATCTATTTACTAATTCCAGCAGCATAAAGATTAAAAATAGTTCATGTTGCTTGAGAGAGTTTAGTTCCACTTTAGTGAACCATTAACCACTTGCCACCGCCCACCATGATTTCTAGGACACAGTGCGACCACGATCTCTAGAAAGAGCCGATGACGCGGCTCTTTACCATGTGATCGGCTGTGTCCAATCACAGCCAGTCACATGTAAATGCAGAAGTGCTGTAATCATCTCTCCTCGCCTCACACGGACAGAGTGTATGGCGAGGAGTGCCGATCATCAGTATCTCCTCGCAGTGACACCAATCAGTGCCCATTAGTGATGCCAGTCAGTGTTGCCTTCCAGTGCCCATCAGCACCTGCTCATCAGTGCTGCCCATCAATGCCCATCAGTGCCACCCATCAGTGCTGCCTATTTGTGCCACCTATTAGTGCCCACCAGTGCCACCAATCAGTGTCCATCAGTGCGGCATATTAGTGCCTCCTCATCAGTGCCACCTAATCAGTGCCCATAAGTGTCGCCTCATCAATGCCCATAAGTGAAGCCTCATCAGCGCACATCAGTGAAGGAGAAAAATTACTTATTTACAAAATTTACTGACAGAAAGTAAGAAAAACTTTTTTTCCCCCCAAATTTGGTCTTTTTTATTATTTTTTTAAAAAAATAAAAAACCCAGCAGTGATTAAATACCACCAAAGGAAAGCTCTATTTGTGGGAAGATAATGATTAAAAATTAATATGGGTATAGTGTAGCGTGACCGCGCAATTGTCATTCAAAGTGCGACAGCGCTGAAAGCTGGAAAATGGCCTGGGCAGAAAGGGGGCAAAAGTGCCTGATATTGAAGTGGTTAAAGCCCAACACCGGGAAATGTGAAAACTCTCCCCTCCAATGGGGCTGCCTTCTTGTTAATTCCAGGGAAGACAAAATGCTCTTTAGGGATAGATACCCTCAACATTGGGCGTAGGAGCAGAGCACTATATATACAAAATGTAATCAGTATAAACCACTTGCCGACCACAATACTTAAATATACGTTGCGGCCTGCAAGTGGTTTACGGACTATGTCTGAAGATATCAGCCATAACCAAGGTATTGTTTTTTTCAGCTGGCGGTTGGCTTTCTCTTGAAAGTGTTTTCCGTCACACCGCTCAGCGGTGTCTCTCTTGCTTACCGTTTCCGCTGGTTCACCCGAGAAACAATCCGACAGTGCCACCAGCTGGTCACACAGGCGATCAAAAAAGTAGATCTGCTTTGATCGCCTCTATGGCCTTGGAGGACCGGAAGCGACATCATGGCGTCACTTCCAGTCCAGGGTGGCAGTAAACAAATTATTTTTTTTAAAGCAAAAGAGCACAAAAAAAATGAGTTGTGATCTTTTGCTTTTAAAAATAAAGAAGAGATTTGGGGTCTTTTTGACTCCAGATCTCTTCATAAAGAGGACCTGTCATTCTTATTTCTATGACAAGGGACTTTCCTTGTAATACAAATGGCAGTTATAAAAAAAAATAAAAAATTAAAGGGACAGTGTAAAAAAAAATAAAATAAAAAGTAAAATAAATAATAATAATAATAATAAAAATAAAATTTAAAGCACCCCCATCCCTCCGTGTTCATGTGCAGAAGCAAATGCATATGTAAGTCGTGCACGCATATGTAAATGGTATTCGAACCACACATGTGAAGTATCACCGCGAACGTTAGCAATAATTCTAGCGCCAGACCTCCTCTGTAACTCTAAACAGGTATCCTGTAAAGTGTACATATTCACAAAGACAAGTGCAACGTTTCGGAGTCAGGCAGGACCCTGTTGTCAGGCATGTGATCATCCTGTAAAGGAATTTAAACTGTCACTTATGGAGACTTTTAAATACCGTAGTTTGTCGCCATTCCACGACCGCGCGCAATTTTAAAGCATACTCGGTGTAATAATAATCTTTCATATTATGCAAAAAATTGGGGTATCTATTGTGTTTTTTTTTTTAATTCATTTAAATGTATTTTTTTCCAAACAAATTGCGTTTGAAAACTGTTGCGCAAATACCACGTGACATAAAAAATTGCAACAATCTCCTTTCTTTTCTCTTAGGGTCTCTATATTATATATATATAATATTTGGGGCTTCTAGAAAAAAAATTCTGAGTTAAACTTGTAAACAAACGTGGTCGAGTGGTTAAACTTTATCTTTGAAATAAAAACAATATATTTGAAATTAAACATTTATTTTAAATTTAGCAATAAAATAATTTAAATGATTTATTTAAATCAATCAGCCATAACCAAGGTTACCAGTTATGTGCTTAAAATATATACCGTAATGTCAATTTAGACACAATATATACCGTAATGTCAATTTAGACACATCTAACAGAATCGATCAAAATCTGACTTACCGTTTCACCATTCTCAACCTTACTAACCATATAACTATGTAAAAATTCCCTGCACAGCATAAAATAAGAACAGCAGTGTTGGCATTCTGAAAATGTAATAATGTGGACACAAAAAGAGGGGGCCCCTCAGATGACCCTGCTGCTCCTTCACTAACCAATCAGCAGTTTGGGGGTTCTTAACCGCAACAGAAAAAGCGGTCTTACCCTCCTGGCTATGCAGTGTAGCAAGAGTGACTCCTAACCTCGGATGGGCAGTATTCCAAATATTTTGGCAGTTAAACTAATCCCATATGTTGCTTTCAATTGTGCATTTAGCCGTTTGGTGGAATTCAGCTTTAAGCCTTTTTGCGCCAATAAGAACTGGCAACTTTCACAGCACTCTCCGAAGCCCTCCCAATGCGGCTCTATCTACAATGAATACAAAATACTTGTAAAAGATATCAATAATTAAAAAAGTCCTATTTAGCTTCTCCTTGAAGAATATTGTAAAGCCTTCTGCCCATAATTTACTTGCTGGAAAATGAGTATGTGTGCATCTGAAACAGAACATAAAATGCAGTTACTCGATAAATTCAAGAACCTAAAATGCCCAGGTTTACCAGAAAAAAAAAAAATGCATTCTTTTTATTATTTCATTCTGAGAAGTTCCAATATTAATGATGTTGTGGATTTGTACTAACAAGTAGCACAGTTATTATGCTTCAAACAGTGAGCAGAACCCCATACCGGCTCTCAAAGTATTAAAGGAGATGCATTTAAACTTAATTATCATAAAACTTTGAATGTTTGCTGGCACAATCCTTTATTTTGTAGCTACAGCTACATAATTGGGCTGACTATTAAAGAGTTGTTTTTTTTTTTTTATTCCCAAAGTTGAAAGCCCATTTTGTCGAGAGGGAACAAGCATGGCTTCCCAAAAAAACATGTAATTAATAACTGCATTACCGGGGAAGAGGTTGCAGGTAATCATAGGCATTAAAAGGCGTCAAATTATGTTAATCAACGTTGAATGCTGAACATGTTTAATGCAATTGTAACTTTAATTTCTCGAAAATGGGACTGAAATGGCAAATTTTAGCCAAAATGAAACAGGATTATTTGAAGCAAATCTGTCCTTCGTGAACCTGGATCACAGTGTTTGCCGCATACGATAAAATCACCTCCATATCTCCTTATCGCCAAAGAAATTACAACCAAGGATTGTGTTGATTATCTGGATGCATCCTGATACGAATGCATATGTTTGGGCAATATATCTGATGCAGCTGTATGCTCAATAAAAAGGATGTAAATCTTTTCCCCTTGAAATATATTTATTTTGTGCAGGTATTTATATAACACCAACAATTTATGCAGCATTTTACATACTGTACATGGAGCAATTGTAGTGCTCCCCGCACAGTAGCTGATTGGTAATTTGGGTTCTCTGCTCTGCTCTTCTAATCCAAGTACAACCTCAGCCCCACGGCTACACCTGGTTGAGTGTTACTGCAAACACTTATAAGAACACAAGTATAAGATACATTTAACTCGGCTGTGAATTAGCACCAGAAATTAGCCAAAGATCATTTAGTGGTAAATGAATTCAATGTATTGGCATGGGTTAGAATAAATGTTGGTTTGAGCATTAATGAACACACAGAGTAAGTACAGACACAGTCAGCTAAAGAGTATAATTACTATGCCAAGGCAACTTAGAGTAGAGTTCTGTACCATTAGACTGGGATTAACTCATGAATCAGCAAAGTCTGCAATAAACAGAGCATATAAGAATTAACTGCAATGTGTATAATAATACTATAACTAGTCTAGAGTGCACTCTAGGAGAATAACTAGGATATAAGGCAATTTCCCCTGAGAGGTACCTCTTAGCATAAGCAATAGCTAAATGTCTCTGGGTAGCAGCTGTAAAGGAACAGACTTTAGTCCTAACTCTTCAGCCGGCTTGCATTGGGGCCCAGTTGTAGCATTGGTGCACATGAGAATAGTTCCAGTCAAGGTTGCAGACAGCAATAAGGCTACTAGATGGTTGTATTGTCAGTTCCTAAGGGGCTCTGTCTCTTTAGCAGCAGATAGTAAATCCCAACAGCAGCAGCTCACCACACCATTACCAGCATCTGGTCACACACACAGTGATTAGTCCAGTCTCTACTCTGCACCCAAGGGACTCTGGCGGCCGCCACACCTGGACTCAGCACTCTGGATCCTGCTCAGGCCACCATTATGCAGCAGTGGTGTTGCACACTGGACAATGATGTGCATTCTCATGGCAAGAGAAAGCTGTGTCCTGTACAATTGGAGAAATTGCAGCTCTTTCCCCTCCTCCAGGCAATCTCCCTCTCTGAGAAATGCAGTTTAAAAGCTCTTAATTACAGTAGAGTCTACAGTTCCAACAATGCAGTGCTGCCTGACTCAGCCTATTGAACTCTTTCTGCTCAGCAGCTCCATCCTCTTGTATATATACTGTAGCTGTTACCCAGTTCAGCACCGCAGGGCAACAGCAGCCAGTGTTTCTTGCACTCTCCATTCTTAGACAAGCACCTGGCCACACAATCTAAGGTCCCTATTGCACTTGCACACATGCTAGGCATGTAGACAATTTATAAAGGAGCTAGTTATTACCTACCAGCATGTCTTTGAAGTGTGGGAGGAAACCCTTGCAACAAGAACATGAAAACTCCTAGCAAGCAGTGTCTTGTTTGGGGTTAGAACCAAGGACCCGAGATTTTTTTTTTAATAAAGGACATATCAAATGCTTGGGTGTCTTTATTTCTAGGTTCTAATACTTTTGTGTAAATAAGAAGGGTTAATATGTACTCCTTACTCATTCGCATGGGAGGTGGGGGGGGGCATTAGCAGGGTGCCCCCAGATTCTGATAAGCCTCTTCCCTCAGCCCATAACAACCACTGGCCAGGGTTGTGGGTAAGAGAACCTTGTCCTCATCAACATGAGGACAAGGTGCTGGGTCAGGGGGGTTCCCTCCCATTTTGAGGGCATGTTGCCTGGTATGGTTTAGGATGAGTAGGGTGCATGCTCATCTCCCACTCCTTTTCCTAGCCATCCAGGCTGCTTACTCAGATTAGGTCTCTGGCATGGAATTTTGGGAGGAACCTAATGCATTCTTTTGTGTATTATTGCATGGAGACCTCCCTTAAATCTATACCAGACTCGAATGGCATGGTTTAATGTGAAACATGATTTTACAACTTCCAGTATCAGTCTTCTTTGCGGCTTTCAGAATTCAATCACATGACATCATATATCTGAAATGTAAGTCAGAGTTGGAAGACTTCCCCTGGCTAGGTATAGGGAGCAGGTAGCTATATAATAAAATACAGAGGAGAGTGCTGCGCTATCTTGATATAAATGTGTGATAACCACAATAGATATTCTACTTGTGTGTGTACTTACACCAATCACTTTAAATCATACAATTAAGAATATTAAATATTAGAACCTTATCCAATACTTAACGTGTCCTAGTGACAATAAAGTGATTGTGTGCAACAATATAATACAGTGCATAAACTTATATCATCTTATTAACAAAATCCTTGTGCTCCAATATTATAAAGCAAAGTGTTCCAGTGCACTAAAGTGCTATGTGCAAAATTCTTAACGCTATAACATACGTTGATATAGATATAAAGTCCGTTCCAATTTAATCAGATCCACAGACTATATTGGTAATGACTAGACGTGTTCTTGTGTCCACTCAGGTGGACACGGAAAGGGACCGCACGCAAATAGAATAGCTGGTTGACCAGCTGAATAAGTACAGAAGTAGGTCACCCTGGTGGATGACACGGGTTTACCCTAGGTGTGGGGTCTAAGCACTAACCAGTATTCACCAAAGCTCCTGATTTTGGAGATGGGTTTTGCTGCATGTTAGTACCAGGTTGCAATCCTCAGAATCGCAGCACCAGGAGGTGAGTAAGCGGAGGTCCAGTAGCAGATATAGCAGGTAGGAATAAACAGAAGCATAGTCAGCAAACAATCCATAGTTCGGTAATGAGTGATTGCAGGTTGGGAATCAAGCAAAAGCGTAGTCAAGGAACAAGCTAAAGGTCAGTAACAAGTGGTAAAGGAGTTACGGAGGCCATTAACCTAATATCATTTCAGTACTGGCCCAGAGGGGGAATGCTTCCTGACCCCTAGCCCAGTCTTCCCATTACATATACTATGTGAGATATTTCTTTATATAGGCGAATCTACCTTTATTTTAGTCTGATCTATGCCAAAAAAAAAATGCATATACTATTAGAAAACTTAGTGTTATGGTATAGCGAGAAAAGAAATAGATCAGAATAGAAATATGGAACTGCTACTGGTAATTTGTTTTGGAATGCGCATGCTTGGCTGTCATCGCCTTCCCTTCTTCATTGCCAAGTAAATCGCTGACCTTCAAAGAATATACAATAAGCTATTACACATCTTGGCACTAAAAGGATATATTTAGTGAAAACTGATACTTAAAGTGGAACTTTAGGCTCCACAATGAAAATGGGCGCACAGGCAGGATTTTTAATGCACGCACGGGAACGACATCATCTCGGCCAAGCCAATGATAGTGGCTAGCGATTGAGACCCAGAAGCCAGCCGCCCGAAGATATCAGCGGCCAGCAGTAAGTTCTGAGGGCGGCGCATTGCTGGATTCAAGGTGGGCTACACTTTAAATTGATTGGTATACTAAGTGGTTAGGCTCTCCAAACATAGTACTTGATATGGAATCTGTGGAGGGGTGACGAGACTTTATTGCTATCACAGGGGGGCTTGTTAGCCCCCTATATGATAGCACTGGGCAGGTGTCAGGTCCACTTTATGGAGACATTGGGGGACCCCCAATATCTCTCCTTCCCTCCAATGCAGCTAATCAAGCACAGATCATGCTTGATTAGCTGTATCCTTGGCTACACCAGTCAAAGGAATGACAGATGTGATCATGTATTACATCATTAGTCACTGGGGATATAAGGGAACAAAGGTTACCTGATTGGTCCCTGGTCTCACTGCAGGGGCAGTTTCCTGTGATTCCAGGCTCCCTGAAACAATGGGAGAGCCCTGGAACCACCGTGTGTGCCGTTTTGGGTGGAGAGGCATACATGTGATCAGCTTGCTTTAACCACTTGTCTACCATGCAGTTTACAAATGTACCTTAGTAGACAAGTGTTTAAAGTGGAGGTCCACCATAAAAAAATCACACCAAAAAATCCCTAAAAAATTGGAGGAAAGAAAAAAAAAATTTTTTTTCACCTGAAATGGCTGTTGCTAGGGGGTCTTCCTAATCTGCCTCTTCCTACACCGCGGTGATGTTCTGTCTTCTCCTCCCTGCATTGTCTTCTGGGGAACGGGGCGCGGTGTGTTATGGGAACTGTGTGTGTCCCACAACACATCGCGTCCCATTCACAAAGCTCTGCGCGACTCGCGCATGCGCAGTAGGAAACGGGCAGTGAAGCCGTAAGGCTCCACTGCCTGTTTCCCTTAGTTAGGATGGTGGTGCTGGGACCCGAGAGCCGAGGGACGGGTCGGCCTCGAGTGGCCGACATCGCGGGCACCCAGGACAGGTAAGTGTGCTTATTTAAAGTCAGCAGCTACAGTGTTTGTAGCTGCTGGCCTTTAAGTTTTTTTTTTTCCCGGACGGAACCCCGCTTTAAGCTTACTGTACACATTATTTTTTTCAGCGGGAACACAGAACGCAGTTCTGGCACCTCCACCACTGAATGTATGTACTGGCAAGGGGTGATGGAGTGTTCTGGAGGGTCTATGGATGCTGGCTACTCGGGGATCTATTGTTGGTGGAATTTATTGTCACTGGAAAGGGTCTATTGTTGTGTAACACGGACAATCTGCACTAACCCCAACCACCTACAGCTCTTTAGAAAAAATTAATTGGAACAAATAAAATTATAACGAAAAAAATTATAAATGAAAAAAAGTGCTGCAACCTAAAAAAAAATGGAATATTCAGTTTTTCCAAATAGTGAATAAAATCAGGTGCGCTACTAATGCCAAAAAACACTGGTGCCAAAAAACACTGGTGGGAGGTTCACCTCATAAACTATGTATACATGTTATCCAAATAATAAATGTGAATGAAAGCAATAAACTGATTGATTTAATAATGTGCAGTCCACCTAGAGAATAAGTAACCAAAATGTCCCTTGATAAAGTCACGTGACATGTGACGCAACGCGTCGGGAGGAGCCAAGTGACGTCATCTGTAGTGCTTTGTAGTGCTTTGATTCATACTTGCAGATCAGAGCGAGGAGGAGATCGTGGTGGGTGGCTGACTGCTCTATGCGCTCTAATGTGATACCTATACAGTGAGTGCACCTTGTTTGTGTTGCCATGATGCTCTAATTGAAAAGTTCACTGCGCAATGAAAGTTTTCTTTATATTTGTTTGCATGAACGAAATTGAATTATTGGAGCCAAAATACCAGCGGATTACCAAAAACTCAGTGAGTCATTTTAAGGTGTAATTGGAATGTAGGCTGAACTCTATCCATTAAGGGAGAAAATCAATCTACCAGTGAACACCAGTTGTTTTTATTTAAAAGATAATATATGGACTTGATATTTATACTCATTGGGGACTATTATATGAATGTTTTATGAGATATCATCAACCGTATATTAGTAGTAATATAAGCTATCTTAATTCATTATCACTATCTGTGTATACATGTATTATCCAATTATTTATTATTAATTACGGATTTATTTTTATCACTGAATTGTGTTAGTGTATTTAGGGCACTATCTCACTTTACATATTCAGATATGGAATGCCATCTTCTATGTATTAAACAAGCCAGATAATGGTAAAAAAGGGGGCCGCTTACCGGATGCGCAGGACCCCTATTAAGGGGGTCTTCAGGGCTCAGATATGCCGGATCTTGTAGGCAAGAACAGCTGATTTTACTTTCACACAGAGACTTCAATCCGCCTTGGACCCTCCTCGAGCGTTGTGGTCACAGCTTAATAAACTGTACCTCTGCGGGATCACTCGTAATATGTGGGGAAAAATTACAAGAACAGGAGGTACCCCATAGTGTAGTTAATTAAAACTTCTTTTATTAAAAGACGATGGGTAGCCGACATCCAAAGGTATAGCAGAAATTACAAAATGAAACTAACAGCTCAGCCGCGGTGAAGCTGGCTAGAGACTCCTCTCCCAGTCGATGCCTCTTACGGAGAAACGCAGTGTCGGGCGGAGCTACGGGACCTGACGTCACCACACTTCAGCTGGCCAGCTTCACCGCGGCTGAGCTGTTAGTTTCGTTTTGTAATTTCCCTTTTTTACCATTATCTGGCTTGTTTAATACATAGAAGATGGCATTCCATATCTGAAGAAAGGATTGCTCATATAAGAAAATATACACCGTTTGGGACATTTTGGTTACTTATTCTCTAGGTGGACTGCACATTATTGAATCAATCAATTTATTGCTTTCATTCACGTTTATTGTTTGGATAACATGTATACATAGTTTATGAGGTGAACCTAAGGGTCTATTGTTGCTGGGATCTTTTATCACTGGGGGTCCTTTGTTACTAGTGGGGGATTTTGTTGCTGAGAGGGGTCTTATGCTGCGGGGGGGGGCAATCATTGCTGGGAAGGATCTATTGTTGAGAGAAGGGTCTTCTGATGTTGGCTGTTGGGATATCTTTTGTTGCTGGTGGGGGTCTATTGTTGCTGGGAACTTATGTTGTTGGGGGATCTACTGATTTAGGGGGTTTATTGTTGCGGATGGGGGGGTTTTCTGGGGGGGGTCTTATGTTGCTGAGGGGGCAATTATAGCTGGGAGGGATCTACAGTTGAGAGAATGGTCTCCTGATGCTGGCTGCTAGAAGATCTATTCTTGCCGGGGGGGTCTAATTTGGCAGGGGGGTCTCTTATTGTGGGCTGCAGGGGATCTATTGTTACTGGTTTACATGTTTTCATTAATAAATTGCTTAGGACCACAAAATGATACTTGGTTCTGTATTCAAGGAGTATGTCAAGGGGTGACTAGAAATAAGGAGTACCAGCACCAAGTGTCTGAGAAAACAAGCCCTGCACATTACAATCTGACTGTACTGGATCTACCAACAAGTATGTAATGCAAAGGCCTGCCTGATTGGATGCAAATTGATTGTACAGTTTAGGTAGGTCCCAGTGGTGGCTGGTGCTCATTTTTCTTGGGGGGGGCGGCCCCCACCCAGCCAGCCCCCACCCAGCCAGCCCCCCCCTCCCCCAGCCAACCAACTACCCCCCACCCCCCCATCGCTAGATCGATCGCCGTTTTTCCACCTCCCTTTGCTCCATCGCACTTACCCCACCCAGGTCACGACTTTGGTGGCTTCTCCCCCGCGTCTCCTCCCAGGCCCCGTCGGTTGCGTCTCCTCCCGACCAATCAGGACTTAGGACTCATGGCCAATCGGGTCTTCGGACTCCCGGACAATCGGGTCTTAGGACCCGCTTCCTGATTGGCCAGGAAGGAGAAGCGGCAAGACATTAGCGTATATTAATTTGCTAATGTCACACAACTGGGTGGGCTCGGGGGCGCAGTGCTCTGTGCCCCGAGCCCACCCTTTTTGAAGCCAATTAGAGCCTCAGGCTTAAAAATAAATTAAAAACCCATTGAAATCCATGCGCCTGGCGCCCTGCATGTAGATTAAGGACCGGGCGCATGGATTAGGGGGGTGGCGCCCCTGCGCCCCGTATGAGTGTCCGCCACCGGTAGGTCCTCATTTTACATCGTTTTGGTAGATCCACAGTTGTACATAGACTGTACAGTCAGATGGTACGTCAGTAGAGCAGTAAAGACAAAGTTGTGCTATGTGCTACGGTGTTATCAATGGCGCCTCATTAAAGAGGAAGTAAAGCCTGATGGGTTTTGCTTCCTCTTTTTCTCGCTGCTGCAGCCTGCAAATGAAAAGCATAATGGGCTAATATGCATTGCATACTAGCCCATTATGTGTCACTTACTTGTAAAAGAATCCAGCGATGTCCCTTGTGTGGGCAGCGTCCATCTTCTGGCCCCTGTTCCTTCTGGGCTGCGGACTCCAGCTCTGCGATTCACTGGAGCCGCGTGACGTCACTCCAGTGCATGCGCACGGGAGCCGCGACTAACGGCATAGGCTAGGGTAGAAACGGCACTTAGTTTAGTTTCTTCCCTGCACATGTGCAGTTGGAATTTCCGGTGGACTACAAGTGAAATATCTCCTAAACGGCGCACGTTTAGGAGCTATTTCCACTACCATAAGGTAAGCCTTATTCTAGGCTTACCTATAGGTAAAAGTCCAAAAAGTGGGTTCACAACCACTTTAAAGATGGCAACATTACATGACATGAAATGAAGTCACTAACTAAGTACGGTGTTTGTGTGGCTTTGTTGTCACATCGGGGGCCTAGAGAAGCAATATTATCACTTATTATAATATTATCACTTATTATAATATTATCACTTATTTATTGGGATTTTCATCAGTGGCCTCCAAATCTGATACAGAACTGTAATCCATATCACAGCCAACAGCACTACCCACACAAACATATTCCTACAATTTGTTATTTCAATGAGTCTAACAATGTGTTGTAAAATATTGGAAGAAGGAGAGCGCCGCAGAGTAATAAATACGGGTCTTTTAAATAATATTGTCCCTCAAGGACTGATTACATTTTAGAAAACGCATTTTGAAAGATTTCTGCCTGGCGACATAGGCAGCTTAAGATTGTCACTGTAATGAATGACAGCGATTTCACAGGCGTGCTGGCGAGCCTCTGTTCAGGAGAAAAAATTTTGGATGTAATATATATATATATATATATATATATATATATATATATATATATATATATATAATTTTTTTTAGATTATTTTGGAATTTTCCATTATATTCTGTTATACTCCTTGGTGGGTCACATTTAGCTGTTTTTATGATCAGAATTAAAATCAACAAACTGATCGTAAACAAAAGAAAAACATTTAGTAAAAAAGAAACAAAATGATTAATTATATATTTTTTTTATTATTATTAATTTTTCTTTTTTTTTTTACATACTGTCACCAGTCAGTGTCCCTGATCACCACCACACCCGTTATATGATAATGCTGTACTGCACTGGTGACAGTATGGAAAAAATTTAATTATTTTTAATTCCTAATCTTTCAAAAAATTGGGACAAGAAAAACTGCGACTTTAAAAAACTCGCCATGCCTCCTAATAAATACCTTGAACTGCCTACTTTCCAAAAAGGGGTCATTTGTGGGGGGGGGGGGGTATTTGTTCTGTCCTGGCGTTTTCAGGAAATGAGATCGGTCGTCAGTACGTCAAGATTGATCAATTTTCAGATTTATCCCATATTTGTGGACTCTATAACTTTCCTACAGACTAAATAATATACACTGATTTGGATTATTTTCAACAAAGAAATGTAGCAGAATACATTTTGATCTAAATTTATGAAAAAAGATTATTTATTTGCAAAAGTTTGTAATAGAAACTAAAAAAAAAATGCCTTTTTTTATTTTTTTTTTGGTCTGTTTTCGTTTATTTAGCAAAAAATAAAAAATAAAAGATGAAAAAACCCAGTGGTGATTAAATACCATTAAAAGAAAGCTCTATTTGTGTGAAAAAAAAGGGTGACAAAGGTTTCTTATGAGTACAGTGATGCATGACTGCGCAATTGTAATTCAAAATGCGACAGCGCTGAACACTGGAAATTGGCCTGGGCAGGAAGAGGGTGCTGAAGGGGTTAATCCTTCCCTACTCTATGATACATTTTTGTCTATGTATAAACTTTACATCAAACTCTGTGTGTTTTCACAATTAAAATCACCAGATCTCACAGAAAAAAAATAAAGATTTTTTTTTTTTCTGTTTGTGCTTCTTCAACGAACGCAAAAGTCCGACAGTGGTGAAAAAAGACCGCATTAAAATATTCATTATTTCCTCGGAAAGGAGCCCGGGCCGTTTCACTAAGTCTAAAATGCTGTGTAATCGCATTCATTTAATGCACCCAGGCAGCCTTTACTTCACTTCTATTTAACAGATGGTATCAGAGAGGAGATGAATGCCAGTTAATACCACCAAATAACCTCCTAAACCTCCGTGTTTATGCCTCCTTCTTATCCCAATACAATATAATAGGGAATGACACTCCCGGTACCCAACCAGGGTAACCAAGCACAACGCCGCACATAATAATTGATGTATAGCCGAGGCACTGAAAAGTTGACAAGGACACGTGGCAGGAAATGTTCTGACATTTTGTACCGTTTAACATGTACAAAATCTTTTTTTTTGTGTTCGGCCTTGTTAAACAGGCGAAATGAGGCAAGGGGGCAGCGGGTGCAGCAGAGCGCATTACTGCATGTGACAAAATACTGTAAAACGATAGGAAGCGACGGCTCTCTTAAAGTGCAGCAGCAGCGCCTGCTCAGAAATCAGGAATCTGTCTTTTCCCTTTAACCACTTGCTTACTGGGCACTTAAACCCCCCTCCTATCCAGACCAACTATCAGCTTTCAGCGCTGACGCACTTTGAATGACAATTGCGCGGTCATACAACACTGTACCCAAATTACATTTTTATCATTTTTTCCCACAAATAGAGCTTTCTTTTGGTGGTATTTGATCACCTCTGCGATTTTTTGTTAAAAAAATGTAAAAAGACTGAATTTAAAAAAAAAAAAAAAAAAAATTTTTAAATATTTTGTAAAAAAATTAAAACAGGTAATTTTTATCCTTCATTGATGTACGCTGATGAGGCGGCACTGATGGGCACTGATGGGTGGCAGTGATGGGCACTGATGGGTGGCAATAATGAGCACTGATCTGTTACACTGATAGGCAGCACTGCTAGGTGGCACTGATTGGCACTACTGGTGATAGCTGGCACTTGTGGGCACTGTTAGGTGGCACTGTGGGCACTGTTAGCTGGCAAAGATGAGGCAGATGTGCCTCTTCCACTTCGGGACCTTTGTCCCTCTCATCTGAGCCGGTGATCAGCTTTCTTTTCTACTCACGCTATCAGCGTGAGAAGAAAAAAAAAACGATTACCGATCTTTTGTTTACATCATGTGATCAGCTGTCATTGGCTGACAGCTGATCACATGGTAAGAGGCTGGGACCAGCGCCTTACTCGGATTGGTGATCAGCCGAGTCTCAGTGACTTGGTGATCACAGCGCGCTCGGCGTGCGCCCTGCAGGGCGCGCCCAGAGCGTGTGCACAGGGGAGGCCGTCATATGACGGCCTCCCGGGAATTCAGGTCCGTGCTGTGGCCGTCATTCGCCCATAGCGCGGATGGCAAGTGGTTAAAGCAAAATAATTGATGTAATGGGTCTAATATGTTTATTTCCTATGATCATCAGCTCCCTCTAGTGGCCATAAAGTGGTATTTTACCGAGTAAGGTATTTTAGCAAGATGAGGCATTGCAAGGCCGACAGTTACAAGCGCCCACAGGCAGAGGCATGATGGGACTTGTAGTTTTGCAACAGCTGGAGGGCCGCCAGTTTGGGACCCCAGCTTTAACCGCTTCCCGACCGGCTCCTGTAGATATACATCGGCAGAATGGCACGGCTGCGCAAAGTAACGTACCAGTACGTTACTTTGAATTTGCCGCCGTGTGTTCGCGCACGCCTGCCGCGAGCTCCGTAAGTCGGGTCGCGGGTCCTGCGGACTCGATCGCCGCAGGGGTTACCCGCTTCTGTCTCACGGAGAGGACGAACGCGGAGATGCTGATGTAAACAGCATCTCCCCATTCTGCCTAGTGACAGTGTCACTGATCTCTGCTCCCTGTCATGGGGAGCAGAGATCAGTGACGTGTCACACACAGCCAATCCCCCCTACAGTTAAAATACATCCCTAGTACTGACTTAACCCCTCCCCGCCCCCTAGTGGTTAACCCCTTCACTGCCAGTGTCATTTACACAGGAATCAGTGCATTTTTTATAGCACTGATTGCTGTATAAATGACAATGGTCCCAAAATTGTCCGACATGTCCGCCATATTGTCGCAGTCACAATAAAAATCACAGATCGCCGCCATTACTAGTAAAAAAAAAATATTAATAAAAATGCCATAAAACTATCCCCTATTTTGTAAACGCTATAACTTTTGCGCAAACCAATCAATAACCGCTTACTGCAAATTTTTTTTTACCAAAAATGTGTAGTGGAATACATATCGGCCTAAACTGAGGAAAAAAAATGTTTTTTTAAATATTTTTTGGGGATGTTTATTATAGCAAAAAGTAAAAAATAATGCCTTTTTTTCAAAATTGTCGATATTTTTTTGTTTGTAGCGCAAAAAATAAAAAACACAGAGGTGATCAAATACCACCAAAAGAAAGCTCTATTTGTGGGAAAAAAAGGACGTCAATTTAGTTTGGGATCCACGACGCATGAGCGCGCAATTGTCAGTTAAAGCGACGCAGTGCCGAATCGCAAAAAACGCACTGGTCAGGAAGGGGGTAAATTCTTCCGGGGCTGAAGTGGTTAAAGCAAAACAATTGCTGTAATGTGTCTAATATGTTTATTTCCTATGCTCATCAGCTCCATCTAGTGGCCCTAATGAAGTATTTTACTGATTAAGGTATTTTAGGAAGATAATTTTAAATTGCCACTAGATGGAACTGGCATTCATATGAGATAAACATATTAGACATATTATGGGGATTATTCTTGATATAATACAGTCTATGCAGTAAAACTAGAGGAAGTGGTGGATCTCTTAGGCCGCATTCACACCTGAGGGTTTTGTAGCTGGCGGGGAAAAAATCAATTATTCTCTATGGAGATGGTTCACATCTCCACTCCAAAACTCCTGAAGCCAGAAGCCCCAAAATGCCTGAAGCTCAAACAAGTTCTGGAACTTTATTTTAGACAGATTTGGGCATTTTTCTGCTTTTTACATTGGTGAGCTTTTGACCTGTACAAAATCACAGCAAAAACGCAGCAAAAAAACGGTAAAATTGCGCGACTTTCTCCCTGAAAACGCTAAGCTCAGGTGTGAATGGGGCCTTAAAGTGCAGCAGGAGCACCTTTACTGTGTCTCGGAACCTGTGTCTATCCCTTTAAAGCAAACATAATTACCGTAATGTATCTAATATGTTTATTTCCTATGATCATCAACTCCATCTAGTGGCTCTAATGCAGTATTTTACTGATTAGGCTATTTTAGGAAAATGATTTTAATGGCCACTAGATGGAGCTGGCAATCATATGAGATAAACATATTATACACATTATGGGGATTTTTCTTGACAACATTTTTAAACAAAGCTCACATTACTGCTGATCACATAATACAGTCTCTATATTAGATCTAGATGAAGCAATGGCTCTCTTAAAGTGCAGTAAAAGAGCCTGTATTGACAAGAGTGAGATAAGTCATCAAAGGGAACCTGTGCTTTACCCTCTAATGCCGGCTACTTCACAAACTTAGGAGTTTATTTTATATAAATAAAAATTGCAGTACAAAAGTTTCAGAATTTGCACAGCCATCACAAATAATCTCTGTAATGTGTCAAATTTGCTTATTTCCTATAATTATTAGATCCATCTAGTGGCCATTATCTTTAAGGGCCACTCAATGGTGCTGACATTATTAGGAGATAAACATAT
Organism: Aquarana catesbeiana; assembly: GCF_042186555.1. NCBI lineage: Eukaryota > Metazoa > Chordata > Amphibia > Anura > Ranidae > Aquarana > Aquarana catesbeiana. Next base: position 318,097,096 of record NC_133330.1, read on the forward strand.
TCAAAACATTAAGGGGGTTATTCTTGACAATTTTTTTAGAGCGCATTATGTCAGAGGGGGCGGGGTCAACCGGTTACGTCACCGGGTGGCCCCACCCTTGGCTGTATAACAGCTGTCACTGCAAAAAGGCTGCGTCGGCGGGGCGCCTCCCATGAAGGCAGAGTTTTTCAGTTTTTTTTTTTTCTCTGGACCGTCTGCGCCGTGATTGAAGATGGATGGCCATCGTGGGACACTTTTTTTTTTAATAATAAAGGAATTGTCAAAAACTGTCTCCTGTCTTTTCTACTTTTTTGACACTTTGTTGGTGAATGGGTAGGGGTACAATACCCCATACCCATTCACATAGGGGGGCGGGATCTGGGGGCCCCCTTGTTAACCACTTAAGCCCCGGACCATTTGGCTGCCCAAAGACCAGAGCACTTTTTGCGATTCAGCACTGCGTCGCTTTAACTGACAATTGCGCGGTCCTGCGACATGGCTCCCAAACAAAATTGACGTCCTTTTTTCCCCACAAATAGAGCTTTCTTTTGGTGGTATTTGATCATCTCTGCGGTTTTTATTTTTTGCGCTATAAACAAAAAAAAGCGACAATTTTGAAAAAAAAAAACGCATACATTTTTACTTTTTGCTATAATAAATATCCCCAAAAAATATATAAAATTTTTTTTTTCTTCAGTTTAGGCCGATACGTATTCTTCTACATATTTTTGGTAAAAAAAAAAATCGCAATAAGCGTATATTGATTGGTTTGCGCAAAAGTTATAGCGTCTACAAAATAGGGGATAGTTTTATGGCATTTTTATTATTAAATTTTTTTTTTACTAGTAATGGCGCCAATCAGTGTTTTTTATCGTGACTGCGACATTATGGCGGACAGATTAGCGCAATTTTGGGACTATTCACGTTTATACAGCGATCAGTGCAATAAAAAATGCATTGATTACTGTGTAAATGTGACTGGCAGTGAAGGGGTTAGCCACTATGGGGCACTGAAGGGGTTAAGTGTGTCCTAGGGAGTGATTCTAACTGTGGGGGGAGGGGCTATGTGTGACACGACACTGATCACCGCTCCCGATTACAAGGAGCTGTGATCAGTGTCAGTGTCATTAGGCAGAACAGGGAAATGCTTGTTTACATCAGCATTTCCACGTTCTTCCTCTCCGTGAGACGATCGCGGGTGTCCCCGCAGACATCGGGTCCGCGTGTGTAAAGTTGCAACGTACAGGTATGTTAATCTGCCTGTACGTGCCCTTCTGTCGACATATATCGTCGTGAGCCAGTGGGCAAGCGATTAAAGGGGGCTGGCAGATTCTGATAAGCCTCCCGCTCACAGACCCCCAAAAACCACCGGCAAGTGTTGTGGGGATGAGGCCCTTGTCCCCATCAACATGGGGACAAGGTGCTTTGGGGGAGACTCCAAAGCACCCTCCCCATGTTGAGGGCATGTGGCCTGGTATGGGTTAGGGGGGGCGCTCTCTCGTCCCCTCCCCCTTTTCCTGCAGCCTGCCAGGTTGCATGCTCGGATAAGGATCTGGTATGGCTTTTGGGGGGGACCCCCACGCCATTTTTTTTTTTTACATTTTGGCATGGGGTTCCCCTTAAAATCCATACCAGACCTGAAGAGCCTGGTATGGATTTTTTTTTTTGGGGGGGGGCACGCCATTTTTTTTTTTTTTTGGTGCAGGGTCCCCCTTAACCACTTCAATACACTGTGTTATATAAACTACACTGCCTGCACTGGCTGAATATAAAGTCTACACTGAATATATAGGCTACACTGAATGCATATATATTATGTCACAAAAGTGAGTACAACCCTCACATTTTTGTAAATATTTCATTATATCTTTTCTTGTGACAACACTGAAGAAATGACACTTTGCTACAATGTAAAGTAGTGAGTGTACAGCTTGTATAACAGTGTAAATTTGCTGTCCCCTCAAAATAACTCAACACACAGCCATTAATGTCTAAACCACTGGCAACAAAATGCAGCCCCAGACCATGACACTCCCACCACCATGCTTGACTGTAGGCAAGACACACTTGTCTTTGTACTCCTCACCTGGTTGCCGCCACACGATTGACACCATATGAACCAAATAAGTTTATCTTGGTCTCATCAGACCACAGGACATGGTTCCAGTAATCTATGTCCTTAGTCTGCTTGTCTTCAGCAAACTGTTTGCGGGCTTTCTTGTGCATCATCTTTAGAAGAGGCTTCCTTCTGAGACGACAGCCATGCAGACCAATTTGATGCAGTGTGCGGCGTATGGTCTGAGCACTGACAGGCTGACCCCCCCACCCCTTCAACCTCTGCAGCAATGCTGGCAGCACTCATACATCTATTTCCCAAAAGACAACCTCTGGATATGACGCTGAGCACGTGAACTCAACTTCTTTGGTTGACCTTGACGACTCCTGTTCTGAGTGGAACCTGTCCTGTTAAACCGCTGTATGGTCTTGGCCACCGTGCTGCAGCTCAGTTTCAGGGTCTTGGCAATCTTCTTATAGCCTAGGCCATCTTTATGTAGAGCAACAATTCTTTTTTTCAGATCCTCAGAGTTCTTTGCCATGAGGTGCCATGTTGAACTTCCAGTGACCAGTATGAGGGAGTGAGAGCGATAACACCAAATTTAACACACCTGGAACACTAATGAGTCACATGACTTCGGGGAGGGAAAATGGCTAATTGGGCCCAATTTGGACTTTTTCACTTAGGGGTGTACTCATTTTTGTTGCCAGAGATCATACTTTGAGTTCTTAAAAAAAATTTAAGAATCTGGCAAGCAATTCAACTTGTCATTATCCGCCGAGCACTAATACAACTTTGCATGAGACTATTGTCCATAGATATTCCAAATTAATACAATTTTGATAGATTTAAAAATATTAAATTAAATTAATACATACAATAATAATTTTAGAAAAAATTATAGTAATAATAAAGGCCTCCACTGAATTTGTGCCTTATGTGTATATCCTGTAAACTGCAGATGTTGTTACTATAACCTATAATAGTAAAAATAAAACATTAGTCTCAAAACCACAAGCCAATTAAAAAAAAATCCAATCTCTCCCTGGCTGATAAAAACATAAAATATTTAAGCACAGAAAGGAGAGAGAAGACGCCGACGCCGGGGCCTCTTAATGTAGCAATTTTGGTAGACCTGCTAAAATTTAGATTATCTTTCTGTCCAGTCAGAGTGAGAATCAATTCTACATTACAGCCAGACAATATTTTACATCTTCCTCTCACATTCTTAACTAATCTCGTTCAGGCAATTCCCAGAAGGTGCTCTGCCAACATACAACTTCTGGGAACGAGCCACTCCAAGGGGTCCCTGTAGAGGGAGGAGACGGCTTCTGGTAACTGGATGGTTTTGTAGCAAAATTGTTTTTGCAGCAATAATTGCCTTCTGCCTAGAAGCATACTTTTCATTAGTTTTTCAACAAAGATTACATCAAGAATTTTTTTGTTTTGTTTTTTTTTGTTCATGGAATGTCACATGTGTAAAAAGGAACAAAAGAAAATTGTGTTGCTTCAATAACATTCATATTGTAGAAGCTCTTTTGTTGGGTCTGTGGCCCTACATGTTGCCAGCATTGCATCTGAATTTTAGATGATGTCAAATGGCCAAATTCGAATCTGAACTATAATGATAGTTTTGGTGGTTTGGATTTCTAATAGGATTTTGGTAGAAAGGAACCAAAGGCTGCTTCAAAGGATGCTATTGCCTGGGAGCCCTTAGCTTGACTGCTGGTGCCACCAGGTCACACCCTTCTATCTAAGTATCCATGGTAGAATTTTTAAAGATAGTCATTCAGACTGTTCTTTGGCCCCATCATCTCTTCAGAAAGGGCTACCAGGAGCTCCCAAGACCATTCTTCACAATTTTGCATAATTTTCTGTTCTGTAATACCCACTTTTTGACTGTTGGTTTGGATCTCTATAGTCTTCAATAGGACTTCTAGTTTGGAAATCTTCAGTTTTTAAGATTTGACAATTTTTAAAAAGATTGGCCAAACCACAGCCGATTGAAATTTTCAGAAGTTCGCTAATTTCTATTGCTTGCCCCTGTAACAGAAACAGCAATCTATATGTAGCACCACCCTTTACTAGGGCCACAGTTTTAAAGTTTAAAGTCTCCCAAGTTCTATTCCTGCTAGTGCAGCAGCCATCAACTTCAAACTGCATCCAGGAATAACTTGAATAGGGTACAGGGAGCTGTGGGATACTCCAAATTATTAATAGGAACAATAAGGGCACTCTTCCTTATAGTAGCTCTGCAGGACGGTCCCTTTAACTGCGGGACAACAAGCGGACAGCACTGGGGCAACTTTTTCTATGTCCTAGGCCAGGCAAGCCTTGTACTTTGTGCCACAGGGATGATAGGAGCAACAGTCACTCAAATCCTTCCCCTTTGGGTCAAGACTCATGGCGTCCACTCAAACTTGGAATGTCCCTCAGACTCCATCAGGCAGGCTACTCTGTGAACCCCCAAAGCATATCTTCAGTGGCTCCCTTTTTTAGTCCTTGATAGGGTTTGTGGCTGAGCAGGCCCTCTCAGCATGGCTGGGATCCGATGAGCAGGCTGGACCTTAAGCTGGATGGTCAGGAAGGTAGACTGGGGACCCCTCCTCCAGGGAAAGAAGAACACTGGCCTCTGGGGTTCCTGACTATTTATACACTCCCCAACCACCATCTAGACACACTTCTCCAGGGATTGTCTGAGGCTTCCTAAATATCCAGGCTGCCTTTTTGACTCTCCCACCCACTATACTCTGGAAATCTCCAGAAAACAGGGGAAAACAGTCAAACCTGCAGACCCCAGAGCAGCCCAAAGCAATCACACACCCTGCTCGGGTTTTGGTTTGGTAAATTTAGCTATTTTGGGCTCTCCCTGATTACAGGAGAGCACTGCCAGCTCACCAGAGACAATCAGTGCCCATCAGTGCAAGCTGACCAGTGCCAATCAGTGCAGGCTGACCAGTACCAATCAGTACAGGCTGACCAGTGCCAATCAGTGCAGGCTGACCAGTGCAAATCAGTGCGGGCTCACCAGTGCCAATAGGTGTAGACTGACCAGTGCCAATAGGTGCAGGCTGACCAGTGCCAATAGGTGCAGGCTGACTGGTGCCAATAGGTGCAGGCTGACCAGTGCCAATAGGTGCAGGCTGACCAGTGCCAATCAGCGCAGGTTCACTAGTGCCAATTGGTGCAGGCTTACCAGTGCCAATCGGTGCCCATCAATGCAGCCTCAGCAGACCAGCTCAGGGTGGCAGACACAAACATCCCTTCATCTTCTCAAACCAGCTCAGGGCAGCTAAAGTGACTGGTGGCAGACACAATGCCAATCCACACCCCCACCCCCTTATCAACAAGCTCACCTCAGGCAGTGGAGGACACTGCCATTGCAATCCACAACCCCCTACCCCCCAGGGCGGGTGGCTGGCTCAGCTTCAGGTACACCCAGGCGGCAGCTAGGGAGGTCTGTACTCTGGAGGACACAGCGGCAGCCGCGCCACCCAGGCGTAGAATAGTGACAGGCCTGACTCGGCAGCACAACAGTGGTGGGAGGAGCGAGGAGGAAAAGACAGACCAGGCTAGCGTGGCCGCAACGCCGGGGGTGTTCTGGCCAAAAGAAAACTTCTGGCGGGTGTCACCTGACCCGGGTGAGAGCTATGACATGCAAGGAGGGAGGGGTCTGTGATGGAAATGTATTTTTTTTTGTGGTTAAATTCCCTAGCAAGTTCAGAGGCTTATTGCAAGAAAGGAAAAACACTGCAAGCAAGCATTTAAAGTACTTGATTATTCTGTGTTTTTACCTGCAATTTTTTTACGTTGATGACAGGTTCTCTTTAAGGAGTAAAACATACAAACTAAATAAGCTTTAGCAGATAAGTCAATGTGCAAACTGGTTAAAAAAAAATCAAAAAACAGAACCAAGCTGACAATTTTAACCGTTTTATAAAAACGCCCCATCATGTTCAGTAATATGTTACAGAAACATCTCTTAACATTTTGCCACTGCAGTGTAAGTGTTTTCTAGACAGAGTTGTAAGTTGGGAGTAATTGATGTGGCCCAATTATGTCAGATGATTTTGATTGCTATAATTAGCATAAAATCTAAAAGCTTATTTTGTTGGTAAGTGAAATGATGTGCGCTGTGAATCCTAATCGGTGACTTGAGGCCTCCACATGTCAGGCGTCTTATGAACGTACAAGATTTTGTTTTGGCTTTTGGAAATTGGCTAAACTTTGACAGCTGTCATCTTTAATATGATCGGTGATTGGTGTGGACAAACTCAATATTTAATCCCATTGTCTCTGTGCGGTGCCTTGGATCCTAGGTTGAGACTGTGCATGGCGCCTTGACTTCTCTATAAGTTGAGCGTAGGCATTGCCCTGCCTAATGATGCTATATCCACTTCAGCTCCGGAAGGTTTTACCCCCTTCCTGACCAGGCCATTTTTTGCCATTTAGCACTGGTTATTGCGTGATCATGCAACTCTGTATACAAACAAAATTTATATAATCTTTTTCACACAAATAGAGCTTTCTTTTGGTGATTTTTGATCTTTTTTTTATTTTTTATTTTTTTTGCGATATAAACAAAAAATAACTGAAAATTTTAAAAAATGGATTCTCCTATAGGTCTTTGGTGTAAAAAAAATCCCAGTAAGTGTATATTGCTTGGTTTGCTTTAAAGTTAAAGTGTCTAAAAACTATGGTGTATATATACTGGAATTTTTTTTTATATATACTACTAATGCTGTGTACACAAGACCGGACTTTTCGTCGGACTGAACCCCAAAGGACTTTTTGACGGAGTTCAGATGGAGTTCCAACGAAACGGACTTGCCTACACACAATCACACCAAAGTCCGATTGTTTCGAATGTGATGACGTACGACCGGACTAGAATGAGGAAGTTCATAGCCAGTAGCCAATAGCTGCCCTTGCGTCCTTTTTTGTCTGTCGGACTAGCATACAGACGAACGGATTTTTTGATCGGACTCGAGTCCGTCGGAAAGATTTAAAACATGTTCTATTTCTAAAGTCCGACAGATTTTTCGATAGAGAAGGTCCGATGAAGCCCACACACGATCGAATTGTCCGATGGATTCGTTCGGTCGTGTGTACACGGCATAACTGACACTGGGAGGGGGGCACCAGTGGCACTAATACAGCAATCGGTGCTAATAATATATTCACGGTCACTGTACTAATGATACTGGCTAGGAAAGAGTTAATATCTAGGGCGATCAATGGGTTAAATCTTTGCCTAACAATGTGTGATGTGTGCTGCTTTTACTAACACATCTCTTTGTTTCTTATCTCTGCTTTGCAGGGATAAGAAACAAAGACTGTATCCTCTGTACAGAAACTCGCTCATCCATGTCTTTATGGACCTTGCTTTGTGCACTGGTGTGCAGTCATGTTGGAACAGGAAGGGGCCATCCCCAAACTGTTCCCACAAAGTTGGGAGCATGAAATTGTCCAAAATGTCTTGGTATGATGACGCCTAATGCCGCGTACGCACGACCAGTTTTTCCGTCAGAATAAACTCTGACGTTTTTTCTGACGGAGTTCCGACGAAGTTCCGCTGAAACGGACTTGCGTATACACGATCACGCCAAAGTCCGATCGTTTAGAACGCGGTGATGTACAACACGTACGAGGGGACTAGAAAAAGGAACTTAAACAGCCAGTATCCAATAGCTCCCCTTGCGTCGTTTTTGGTCCGTCAGAATAGCATACAGATGAACAGTTTTCCCAATAGGAATTGATTCCGTCAGAAAGATTTAATTTTCAAAAGAGAAAGTCCGATGTAGCCCACACACAATCGGAATATACGATGAAATGATTCCATCGGACCTTTTCTCCCGGAAAGTCCGGTCGTGTGTACGCGGCATTAGGGCTGCATTCACACCTGAGCGTATGGTTTTCAGGCAGAAAGTCACACGATTTTGCCGCGACTTTATGCAGGTCAAAAGGTCACCAATGTAAAAAGCAGAAAAATGCCTGTAATCTTCCAAAAAAGAAGCTCCTGTAATTTTTTGAGTGTTTTGCCTCAGGCGACAGAACGCTCAGATGTGAACAGGGGCTATGGAATCAATGGGATTTGTCTTGTTGGGTGTTTTTAGAGGCTGAGGCTTGCAGCAGAAAAACGCCCAAAAACGCCCAGGTGTGTACACACGATTGGACTTTCCGACAACAAAACCGTGGAATTTTGTTCGAAGGTTGCTGGCTCCAACTTGTCTTGCAAACACACGGTCACACAAGGTTGGCCAACAATTACGAACGTAGTGACGTACAAGACGTACGGCGAGCCGATAAAAAGGATGTTCAATAATCACGTGCAAAGGAAAATGGAGGTAGTTGCGCGCTAAGATGGCATGAAATGTGAAACTTAGAAAAACATACAATAGTGATAACTTTTTACTGCAGCTGTCACTAATGTTCCCCCACAGAAATCAGTAAAAAACAATATAGGTGTGTGACAGTGAAACAAACAATTATGGTGATAACTGATAAACACTGATGTTGCAATAATATGAATAAAAAAGTCCAAAAACATAAAATGAATGAATCCACGTTGTGCAAAAAAAAACAAAACAAAAACAAGCTTGTAAACAAAAATAGGAGTGCAGCGCCGGATAATAAACCAATAATGAAAGTGTGTATAATGTGTATAATTACAATGTGTACAATAAGTCTATAATGTATCATATGTGAACATAATCAAGTACAAAAACCATCCAGTAGAAAATAGTCCATATGTGATTACTCCATTAGTAAAAATACGTGCATTTAAACACAAAATGTGACAATAAAACACATTATACACATTTTCATTATTGGTTTATTATCCGGCGCTGCACTCCTATTTTTGTTTATATCTTTTGTGCCCTATATCGGGGTTATAGTGCTTAGCTGCAGGATATCCTTCACGGTTCCCCTTCTTTTCAATAATTTTTTTCATATATATCACGCACCTAGCGCAATTCTTTCTTTTTTTTTTATCTTAAAAACAAGCTTGTGTGATGTCTTCAGACAACCTCCATGAACGGAGTGCTCCCACCACCTCATGCAATGCTCGCTCACCTCCTTTAAACGACCCTGCAAGGGGTCAAACACGCCTTGCACCCTGCGCAAACATTCCCTCCCAAGGATCGTCAGAGTATCTTGGTGGCTGAAAGAATGAAAGTAATCAAAAGCAGGTAGGTACTCCTTCCACTGTGCTGCTTCAAACGTGAAATCCACAATGACTACCAGTAAGTTCAGCAACACATAAAAAAAACGAGAGAAAGTGCCTTCTATAGTGCAGTATCCAAGGGGTTAAAAACTGAAACCTCTCCACCCCAGCTAGCATTGAACTCACATTTATGTTCACTATGTATATTGTTTTTTTCAATAGTCATGTGATATCTCCATTCCGAACGCTAGTTTTACAAGACCGAGCGCTTCCGGCTCATACTTGATTCCAAGCATGCGTGGACTTTTGTGCGACGGACTTGTGTACATACGATTGGAAAGTCCGACAACAAAAATTTGTTGGCGGAAAATTTGAGAACCTGCTGGCCAACATTTGTTGGCGGAAAGTCCGACAACAAAAGTTCAATGGAGCGTACACTCGGTCAGACTTCGCCACCAACAAGCTCACATCCAACATTTGTTGTTGGAAAATCTGATCGTCTGTACGCGGCATAATGCATATTTTAATAGAATTTAAAGGGATGCATTTTTCTTGAGCTTTTCTTGTGCTAAAGGTGCCAATAATGGTTGTCAATAAATTCGTATTCATTTAAATTCACAATATTATTTAAAAAGTTGAATATAATACAGTTATATACACACACAATATATATATGTGTGTTTTTAAAAACTTTAATTTTCGGTTTGGGCACCAAAATGTCAGTTCAATGCACCTCAAAAAAATGACTTGTGTATGGGGCTTTAGGCTTTAACCCCCAGGGGGACTTTTTGAAAGGGTAATTTTGAATTGTATGTTGTGAGGGAAGAAAAAAGTCCGGACAGCCGCACACCAGGAGAATATAATCCAATGAAATTTCTTTATTGTAAAATCAGGAACAAATCATGTACAAAGCACCATGGATAGAATGTACAGATAATCAGCTAACGCGTTTCACGCTCCGCGGAGCGCTCACTCATAGCTCTTTTTGAATTTTACCTGAAGTTCAGCTTTAAAGTGATACTAAAGGATCGTTTTTTTATTTTTTTTAAATAACAAACATGTCATACTTACCTCCATTGTGCAGCTCGTTTTGCACAGAGTGGCCCCCGAACATCCATTTCTGGGGTCCCCCGGCGGCTCTTCCCTGCATTAGATAACCCCCTTGGAGAAGCGCTCTCCCGAGGGGGTTACCTTGCGGGTGCGCTCCCGAGTCCAGAATTCGGCGTCAATAGAGGCCGAATAGAGGACTCAGCCCCGCCCCCCCAGTCATTGGATTTGATTGACAGCAGCGGGAGCCAATGGCTGCGCTGCTATCAATCTATCCAATCAAGAGCCGGATACCCGTGGAGAGAGGGACGGCGGAGACCTGCCGACGGAAATTCGTGGCTCAGGTAAGTAAAACGGGCGGGGGGGTGGGCTAGGGGGGCCGGTGACTACCAGGTGTTTTTTCACCTTGATGCATAGGATGCATCAAGGTGAAAAAACACGAGAATTTACAACCCCTTTAAAAACGACTGAAGCATTGGCAATGAGATCAACACCAGAATGAACAAGCTGCATGATCTAATCCTAGAGATCCACTCCAATGTTTAATTCACTTCTTTAAATAGAATGCAATGTTTCCTGCAGCCTCCCCCTCTCTCCTTTGTGGTTACGTTACAACGCATCATTAAAAGCAAAGGTTAACAGAATACAACCCCAGTGATTATTGGCCGTTACCATTGGAAAAAGGGACATTACTGAGTCAAACAAGCATCTCTACCCCTAATGTTAACATTTGGTGACCCATCGTACCCTTTTGTCTTAGAAATGTGGTTAACGCTGGTCTCCTCTTCATTTTAAAATGGAGTATTTTGAAGTAAGAAAATCCAGATGTAATATTTTTAAGGTTGCTACATGAAAAAAAAAAATGGAACGTCTTTTAATATAATAAAAATGCCAAATGTGAGAAAGGCAGTGACACATAAAACAGTAAAAGCATAAAACTTCTCTCAATCTGTTTGCTGTTATTTATATGGAATTTGAATGAGCTGTTTTTATTATACATTTTCCCCCTCTTCTTACCATAAGGGGTTCATCACTATAAGGCTGAATGGTATTATGGCGCCGCAAATTTCTCCTCTTGCAGATCTACTTATTTGAAAAACTTATTTCTGTGATTTACATCTGTCGCTGGCCATTGCATTTTTATTGCACATTACAAGGTAACACATCTTTTATGTCAAGTACAATTTGCATCTCACTTGATCTACTGACACTTCAGAAATAAGGAAGCTAAATGTGCACCGCCTGTGGCGAGAATTGTCATGCGGCACTGTATTAAAGCTACACGTCTGGCTGGATTTTGCCACGCTATTAAAGGTAAAAAGGATACGAGAACCATTTTTAAAAATAACACAAAGGACGGCAAGGGATTGTTCTAAGGGGGTTATTTCTGGCGGGGCCAATGTGAACCTGTAGTTTTCCAGTGCGGGGCACCGCCAGCAGTTTATACTGACCTCCCCTCCCCCACTGTGCCATTCATCTGCCAGAAGTGAAGACAAAAGGACCCATGCAAGCCATGAAATGGATTTTTCACAGAGCTAAGAATTCTCTCTCAGTGCTCATGTTTATTCAGACTCTTGTAGCATAAAAAAACCAACGCGTTTCAGGGCTTCACTATGGCTTAATATTGTTGTATGAAGTGTATACTGGACTGATAAAATTTGGGGGATTTTGAAAGGTGATTATTAGGGTTGCACCGATACAGGTATCGGTGCCCATACTAGGCATTTTTGCCAGTATCAGTGCTCGCGAAAATGTTTTGATACCCAAAACGGATACCGGAAGTGATGTCAGCTTGGGAGTGGAACGCCTCCTCCTTTCCTCCGGCCGTCTCCTCTAGCGGGTGCCATCCCTGCCTCTGGCCAGCTGTCATCTCTGGCGGGTGCCATGCCCTGCTCCTCCTCCCCTCAGGCCGGCTGTCTCCTCTGGCGGATGCCATTCCCACCTCCGGCCAGCTGTCATCTCTGGCAGGTGCCATCCCCACCTCCTCCCCTTCTCCAGCTGGCTGTATTCTCTGCGGGCACCATCCCTGCCTCCAGCCAGCTGTCTTCTCTGGCGGGTGCCATCCCCAACTCCTCCAGGCAGCTGTCTTCTCTGGCAGGTACCATCCCCACCTTCTCCTCCCCTCTGGCCGGCTGTTTTCTCTGGGTGGTGCCATCCCTGCCTCTGGCCAGCTGTCATCCCTGCCTCTGGCCAGCAGGTGCCATCCCCAAGTTCTCCTCCCCTCTGGCCAGCTGTCATCTCTGGCAGGTGCCATCCCCACCTCCTCCTACCCTCCGGCTGGTTGCCTCCTCTGGCGGGTGCCATCCCTGCCTCTGGCCAGCTGTCATCTCTGGATGGTGCCATGCCCATCTCCTCCTCCCCTCAGGCCAGCTGTCTCCTCTGGCAGGTGCCATTCCCACCTCCGGCAGCTGTCGTTTCTGGCAGGTGCCACCTCCTCCCCTTCTCCAGTTGGCTGTATTCTCTGGCGGGTGCCATCCCCAACTCCTCCAGGCAGCTGTCATCTCTGGCAGGTGCCATCCCCACCTCCTCCTCCCCTCTGGCCGGCTGTCTTCTCCGGCAGGTGCCATCCCTGCCTCTGGCCAGCTGTTATCTCTGGCAGGTGCCATCCCCACCTCCTCCTCCCCTCCAGCCAGCTGTCTCCTCTGGCCAGGGCCATCCCTGCCTCCTCCGCTACTCTGGCCAGCTGTCACTTCTGCCTGTTGCCTCCTCCTTCCCTCCACCAGCTGACACCTCTGCCCCATGTCTCCCAATGGCCCATCCTCTTCCCCCCCAGAGATCAAAGCCTGTTCCATCCCAACTCTCCCACCCCACAATCCCTATTTCACCCCAACCCTCAACTACCCTGCCTTCACTTACTCCTCTACTCCCTCCTCCCACCCTGCCCTCAACCCAGCCCCCCCCCCCCACACCTCCCAAATCACCCCTCTACCCACTCCTCCTAGGAGATAGGTATTGGTAATTGCTATCTTCGAGTACTTGAAAAAAAGTATTGGTACTCGTACTCGGTGTTAAAAAAATTGTATCGGTGCATCCCTAGTGATTATTATAATTGCTTCAGTGAAGGCAGCATAAAAATTTGACTTCATGGGATCAATTTACTAAGACAAAATAATTGGCTTTTCATTTTGCAAGGGAAATTTCTCCATGCCTTTGGCTCAAGGCTGGTGCAAGGTTTTTTGACACCCTAGGCGAAACCTCATTTTGCCCCCCCCCCCCCCCCACTTGGCTCCACACCCATTTCCCTGCCTATGTAAACCCCACCTTTTTAATGAAGCGCCCATCAAATGCAGCCTCACCAGCGCCCATCAATGCAGCCTCGCCGGCGCCCATCAATGCAGCCTACCAGTGCCCATCAATGCAGTCTAACCAGCGCCCATCAATGCAGCCTACCAGCACCCATCAATGCAGCCTACCAGTGCCCATCAATGCAGCCTACCAGCGCCCATCAATGCAGCCTACCAGCGCCCATCAATGCAGCCTCACCAGCGCCCATCAAATGCAGCTTTACCAGCGCCCATCAATGCAGCCTCATCAGCACCCTTCAGATGCAGCCTCACCAGCACCCATTATATGCAGCCTACCAGCGCCTATCAATGCAGCCTACCAACGCAAATCAATGCAGCCTCATCAGCACCCTTCAGATGCAGCCTCACCAGCACCCATTATATGCAGCCTACCAGCGCCTATCAATGCAGCCTACCAACGCCCATCAATGCAGCCTACCAACGCCCATCAATGCAGTCTCACCAGCGCCCATCAAATGCAACATTACCAGCGCCCATCAATGCAGCCTCATCAGCACCCTTCAGATGCAGCCTCACCAGGACCTATAAAATGCAGCCTACCAGCACCCATCAATGCAGCCTACCAGTGCCAATCAATTAATGTTTGCTTGCTTCCATTCATTCAGGAGTCGGGACACAGGCACAGTCCTCCGCCGTCACGCCTCTGACATAATGTACAATCAAAGCGGTGGCTGCCTGCTGATGCTGAGACTTAGTTGCTTGCTGCAGAGAGAAGAGAGTAGGAACACCAGTTGTCAGGCGCCCTAGAAGGCTACCTAGTTTGCCTAGAGGTAGCACCGACCCTGCAAGTTGGGCTAGGTTCACATCTTTGCATGTGCAGTTGATGAGCTTTTTACGGCACGTTTTGCATTTTTTTCATGCATATTTTTTATTTGTTTTAAACCACTTGACATCTGGAAGATTTATTCCCCTTCATGACCAGATCATCTTTTGAGATACGGCACTGCGTTACTTTAATTGACAATTGCGCGGTCGTGTGACAAAATTTTATGTCCTTTTTTTCCACAAATAGAGCTTTCTTTTGGTGGTATTTGACCACCTCTGCGGGTTTTTTTTTTTGCGCCATAAACATAAAAATACAGACAGTTTTTAAAAAACAATATTTTTTACTTTCTGCTATAAAACATCCAATTTAAAAATGTAAAAAAATTAAATTCTTGATAAATTTAGGTCAATATGTATTCTGCTACATATTATTGGTAAAAAATCCCAATAAGCGTATATTGATTGGTTTGCGGAAAAGTTATAGTGTCTACAAACTATGAGAAATATACTGGAATTTTACTTACCGGTAATTTTTTACAAGTAATGGCGGCAATCAGCGACTTATAGCGGGACTGCGATATTCGGACAGTAACTGACACTTTTAGGGAACCAGTGACACTAATACAGTGATCAGTGCTAATATTATACACTGTCACTAATGACACTGGTTGGGAAAGGTGTTAAACATCTAGGGTTAAATGTGTGCCTAGCCAGTGTTTTGGTGTACTGTGTTAGGTGCTTTTACTAAGGCAAGTAATGGATTTTATTCTCTGCTTTGCGGGGGTGGGGGGGGGGGAATCCATTACTTCCCTGCTGGCAGGACAGGGCTCTGCCTTGTTTACATAGGCAGGGCTCAGTCCTGTGTAAATTCATGACGATCAGTGGGTGGCGGTGGTAATCCATTGGCCGGCACCCGCTGATCGACATCTGCTGTGTTTAATCACAGCACACACCTCCTACCCAGAAGTGTCAGCCGAGCCACCTTGCCGCCATATAGCCATGTTATATGCATACTTGGCAATTGTCCTGAATTTTCCAGGACATTCCTGGGAAATCACAGTTCGCATTTTTTTGCCACTGCCGCTAGAGGCCACGACCGGGACTGGTAAAATGTCTCCGCCAGCCGCCATTTTACTGAAGACCAGCTATTGTGAGGAAGGAAGAAGAGGCAGAACCCAGGCTCCGCCTCTTGGTTCTTCCCTTCGGCTGGTCTTCTGTAATGGCACGGAGGCCAAATCACCTGCAGCCCGCACCCGAGAGGACACCTGATGTAAGGAGGGACTCCGCTGGCTGGGGACACCTGAGGTAAAGAGGGACTGCGCTGGCTGTGGACATCTGATGTAAGGAGGGACTTCGCTGGGGGCATTTGATGTAAGGAGGGACTCCACTGGGGAGCACCTAATGTAAGGAGGGACTCCACTGGGGACATCTGATGTAAGGAGAGACTCCGCTGGGGGCACTTGATGTAAGGAGGGACTCCGCTGGGGACACCTGATGTAAGGAGGGACTCCGCTGGTGACACCTGATTTAAGGAGGGACTCCACTGGGGGCACCTGATGTAAGGAGGAACTCCGCTGAGGACACCTGATGTAATGAGAGACTCCGCTGCGGGCACCTGATGTAAGGAGGGACTCCGCTGGGGGCACCTGATGTAAAGAAAGACTCTGCTGGGGTACCAGATGTAAGGAGAGTCTCTGCTGGGGGGCACCTGATGTATGGAGGGACTCTGCTGGGGACACCTGATGTAAGGAGGGACTCCGCTGGGGACACCTGATGTAAGGAGGGACTCTGCTGGGGGCACCTGGTGTAAGATCTCCACTGGGGGCACCTGATGTAAGGAGGGACTCTGGGGGGGAACTTGATGTGAGGAGAGACTCTGCTGGGGGGACCTGATGTAAGGACGGACTCTACTGGAAATGCCTAGTGTAAGGAGGACACCTTATGACATCTGGTGGCAGGTGATGGTGGCTAGTGACACGCTCAGGGCTCCCACTGATTCTGTATTATGGTGAGTTGAACTATTTAATTTCATATTACAATGTAATAATAGAAATAATGCACTTCAATCATCCTGACACCATAGCAACCATGGTGCCGTGATGAATGAAGCGCTAACACCAGGTGTTTGGAGTATCTTTATCTACTGATTGTTAAACTTTCTGGAATACACATATTTCTATTGTGGAGTAGAATCTGGGCCTGCTGTTCCTCCATCCCTCTTTCTTTCCTTCTCTCTCCTTCCCTCCCCATTTCTTTCTTTCTTTCTCCCTTACTTTCTCCCTCCATCCCTCGTTCACTTCAGACTCTAACCACACCCCCTTTGAGCCACGCCCCATTTACATCACGCCCATTTTTCATTTAAACTACGCCCGTTTATTTGCCGCTCCGTGCATCGCATTTTTCTTTCCTCTATATGTCCCACCTTCAAACGAATGTCCATCCCCCTAATTATAGCAAGACTCCACCTACAGACAAAGAAAGTGTCCCTATTTTTTGCAATGTTGACAACTATGTATATGGTCAGCAAGTGGTTAACATGTTTCACCAAGTGCTGATGTTATTAGGAGGAGGTGTCTGTTGCCATGCAAGAAAACACACCAAAAATACATGTACATGCATTTTTCATACGTGTTTGATGCAGTTCCAAGGAAGTCTATGGAGCCAAAAACACACTGTGCTGCATGTGCATGTAAAAAAGTCCCTGCACCTTTCCAAAAAATACATTGCAGGAAACTGCATAGATGTGAACGGGACCCATAATAGGAAATAAGATTAAATGGATTGTAGTGCTTTTCTGTGGTTCTGCGAACACACTAAAAACCGCATAGATGGGAACCTAGCCCTAGTGAGTATAATACAGATTCAGATTGCTCTTCAGAGGGTATTTGAAAGGTAGTGAGGAGGTGTTATGTCAACTCTACACCTGATTTAGCTCTGTAAATGCTGCAATACTGCGCTGCCATCGTACACAGCTGCAGGGCCGTTTCAGCGTGGTCCCATAGGGTTGAATTAGTCGCATTCGGCAGTGGTAACTCTTGCCAAAAGCGGCATGTTGTTGAATTTTGGCATCGTGGCCACAACATGTCACAACATGCCACAACAATATTCCTAAATCATGTCAGTCTTCAGCAGAAAGTTAGAAGCTCAACCGCCTGGTTTTACCATCCCCTGGCCGGTACTGTCAACCAGCCCTACCATAAGAGGAAAAGAAAGGCAATCCACCAATGGGAACGCTTGTTCAGATGACAACTTTCTAAGACCTCATGCACACTCTGTGTTTAGTTCCGGAGAATGAGACTCTGGGGTTGAGGTGCAGGTAGAAGACAAAGATACACCTTCCAGTCTTGCTTCCAGCAGCCTGTAAAACTCTATGAGAGCCGAATGTTGCTGGGGTTGGATGGTACACTGAGTGGTACCAATGTTTAGGGCAGTATGCACCCCAGGGGTAAATGCTAATTATGCAGACTGCTTGTACTCTGGGCATTCAACCCTGGGCACATACTGTCCTAAATGTTGGCACCCAGGGCTGCTGTTAGAAATCATGGGGCCCCATACAGCCTACCTGACAGCCCCCCTCCCCCACGCCAGAAGTGACTGAGGACATAGATTTATCAGTCCCTTTCTTCGCAGCCTAAGTTGCAAAGATAAATTATTGGAAGTGCTCTGAAGCTTCTTGCTCATTCACAAACGGAAGCATGGTAAACGCGGTTTACTATGCTTCAGTGATGAATGGACACAGGAGTGGTTGGTACTGATCACTCATTGTGTTCTTTCAGGAAAATAAGGGGCCAATAAATGACATATTTACCGGCCCCTTCTCCTGCTCGACAACCTGAAACATCCCCCTATGTGCTTGCAGCAGCTTCCGGCAGAAGAGAGAAAGGAAGCCGGCAGCGCTGCGGGGGAAAGGTGCACACGGAGGCCCGGACAGCAAATGGAAGGGGTGCATGTGCTAGAACCAATCTCCTACAGTGCAGCCAGAGGGAGAAGCTGGCAGTATTTTTAGGGGAAAGCAGAAGAGGATTGCTGTCTGCAAAAAGACAGTACAGCCTGCTTAGCGGGTGCCTGGGCCCCCCTTTTGAACTAATGGGGCCCGGGCCCAGTACAGGAGGGCTCTCAGTCTCTCATAGAACTTTACAGGATGCCGGCAGCAAGACCAGATGGTGCTCTTCTGACTTTCACCTGCACCTAAATGCTGGAAGTCTCATACAGACTGGATATTTAACCTAAGAGGACATGTTGTGTCTACAGAAGAGAAAGTGAAGAAAAATATCCCTAGTGGGTAGAACTGCACAATTAATCGTCCAGAATCATTATCATGATCTTTCCCCCTTGCGATCTTGACAAAGCATTTTCCCGATTCTTTCTATGCAGAGAATTCTCTGCTGAAGCCGACAGCTGTCAAAAAAAACAAACAAAACAGGCAGCCTGCCAAGTATCACAACATAGCTGAACTAACTATAAACATTGTAACATTTTGTCCTTTGTATCAAAAGAATGAACTTCAGTGTGTAAATGAGGGAAGTTTAACCACTTAAAGACTAAACCTTTTTCTGACACTTGTTGGTTTCAAGTTAAAATCATTGATTTTTGCTAGAAAATTACTTAGAACCCCCAAACACTATATATTTTCTTTTTAGCAGAGACCCTAA
This sequence comes from Aquarana catesbeiana, assembly GCF_042186555.1. Taxonomy (NCBI): domain Eukaryota; kingdom Metazoa; phylum Chordata; class Amphibia; order Anura; family Ranidae; genus Aquarana; species Aquarana catesbeiana. The sequence goes on from NC_133330.1 coordinate 318,116,068, forward strand.
TGCCGTGTACACACGGGCGGACTTTTCGACATCAAAGGTCCGACGGTCTTTCCGACGGACTTTCGATGGACTTTCGACGGACTCTCTAAGGAACGGACTTGCCTACACACGATCACACCAAAGTCCGATGGATTCGTACGTGATGACATACGGCTAAAATAAAGAAGTTCATAGCCAGCAGCCAATAGTTGCCCTAGCGTCGGTTTTCGTCCGTCGGACTAGCATACAGACGAGTGGATTTCTCGATAGGAACTGGGTCCGGCGGAGTTCCGGCATAAAGATTTGAAACATGTTCCAAATCTAAAGTCCGTCTTATTTTCGACAGAAAAAGTCATCTGAAGGTCCGATGAAGCCCACACACGGTCGGATTGTCCGACGGATTTGTTCCGTCGGACCAGTCCGGTCGAAAAGTCCGCCCATGTGTACACGGCATAAGGAATAAAATGGTGGTTGTTGCAATATTTTATGTCACCCTGTGTTTGCACAGTGGTCTTTCAAATGTTTTTGGGGAAAAAAATACACTTTGATGAATTAAAAAAAAAAAAACACGAAACAGTAAAGTTAGCCCATTTTTTTTGGTATAATATGAAAGATGAAGTTACGCCACGAGAAACGTGATCTTTATTCTAAGCAAAAAAATTGTGATTCTTATCTTGACCAGAATCGTGCAGCTCTACTAGTGGGACACAACATGGTATGAAATAAAATGAATATTGGCTTCAGAAAAACTAAGTCAAAGAACAATAATTAAAGAGCTGTAACCAATTCACATTCGTCTCCCAAAGCGTTAAACTGCTTAAATTTGATTGGTCGCTTCCGGTCAATACACATTAGTGCTTTCTGAGTGACACCATTAAAGTCCCAACTCCTTTGTTAATAACTGTATTTGTGTTGCTCCTTGGCCTATAAATACAATTTGCAGCATAATAGAACTCTTCCTTCAATCACTCTAAGAAGGAAAGGCAATAATTAGCGGTGTGACTTTATAGCGAACATTAACACGCCTAATATTCTCATTTGCATATTCCTCCACAGCACCTTTATCTTTGGCTCTTGCAAAAACCTGTTTCCCCTTTTCAGCAGATAAAAATTCCAGCTGAAGACATTTAAATGAGAATATTAGTGTGTTTATACAAACGGGCTAATAGCTTTGCTATCTTTATTACACCTTTTCCACGATGAGGCATTTTTTTTTTCCGTTAATTTCTATCCCAGCCTTCCAGTCTCAGGCATTCATCCGCTGCGCGCTCAGTGATGCAGAAGTCGTTGCCGGGTTTGGTGCCGTTGATGAGTCAGAGGGACGAGTCTTCTTGTTTTCCAATGGCTGGGCTCTTAAGGCAGTTTTCTCGCTGCTGTAGGGAAATAGCGCTGTGCCGGCTCACCGTCCTTACCGGTACATTGCTTGATAAAACATCTGTTGCTGGAAGGTACTTGCACAAGTTCAGAGTGAAAAATCAATTAAAACTTTATTCAGTCTTTAGTAAGTTTTCAGAAACAGATGCATCGTGATCAACACATACGTTTCAGATATTTAAAAAAAAAATTCAATCGTAGAGTTTCTGACACTCCTATGTATAAATAATGCTCATTTTCAAAGTCGGTATATGGAGCCTAATGCCGCATACACACAAGCGGACTTTTCGACCAGACTGGTCCGACGGACAATTCGACCATGTGTGGGCTTCATCGGACCTGCAGCGGACTTTTTCGGTCGAAAATCTGACGGACTTTAGATTTGGAACATGTTTCAAATCTTTACGTTGGAACTCCGCGGGACCCAGTTCCTATCGAAAAGTCCGCTCGTCTGTATGCTAGTGCGATGGATGAAAAGCGACGCTAGGACAGCTATTGGCTACCGGCTATCAACTTCCTTATTTTAGTCCGGTGTACGTCATCACGTATGAATCCGTCGGACTTTTTGTGTGTAGGCAAGTCCGTTCATTGGGAAAGTCCGTTGGAAGTCCGGTCGAAAAGTCCGCTCGTGTGTACGCGGCATAAGGGCTCTTTTTTTACAGCGATGCATTATCTTTCAGCACCATATGATTGGCAGTGCCAATACCATTAACCACTTCAGCCCCGGAAGGATTTACCCCCCTTCCTGACCAGAGCACTTTTTGCGATTCGGCACTGCGCCGCTTTAACTGACAATTGCACGGTCGTACGACATTGCACCCGAACAAAATTGACATCCTTTTTCTCCCACAAATAGAGCTTTCTTTTGGTGGTATTTGATCGCCTCTGCGGTTTTTATTTTTTGCGCTATAAACAAAAAGAGAGCGATAATTTTGAAAAAAAAGCAATATTTTTTACTTTTTGCTACAATAAATATCCCCCAAAAATATATAAAAAAAGATTTTTTCCTCAGTTTAGGCCGATATGTATTCTTCTACATATTTTTGGTAAAAAAAAAATCGCAATAAGCATATATTGATTGGTTTGCACAAAAGTTATCGTGTCTACAAAATAGGGCATAGATTTATGGAATTTTTATTATTATTTATTTTTTTTATTAGTAATGGTGGCGATCTGCGATTTTTATCGTGACTGGGACGTTATGGCGGACACATCGGACACTTTTAACACTCTTTTGGGACAATTGGCATTTATACAGCCATCAGTGCTATAAAAATGTACTGATTACTGTGTAAATGACACTGGCAGGGAAGGGGTTAAACACTAGGGGGCGATCAAGGGGTTAAGTGTGTCCTTGGGAGTGATTTTAACTGTGGGGGGATGGGCTACCACTGACATGACAGAGATCACTCCTCCCGATGACAGGGAACAGTCATCTCTGTAATGTCACTAGGCAGAACAGGGAAATGCCTTGTTTATATAGGCATCTCCCCGTTCTGCCGCTCCGCGACACGATCGCGGGACACCGGTGGACATCGAGTCCGCGGGACCCGCGGGTGCGGTCATGAAATACAGGGCGGGTGCGCCCACAATGCTGTTGATTTAAAGGGGACGTACATGTACGCGCATTTGCCCAGCCCTGCCATTGTGCCGACGTACATCGCCGTGCACTGGTCGGCATGTGGTTAGGTCCACCTCACACGTACCCTCCCTATAACCCATTTTGTAACTTTACTATTAAATATCACACTCACAGCCCCTGTAGACCTAACACTAAGGCCTCATGCCCACGGGCATTTTTACAGCAGCGTTTAGGAGCTTTTTTTTACAGCTTGAAAACACCTCTCCATGTTATTCAATGGCCTCATACCCACACATGCGTTTTTAAACTGTAAGTGGTATAGGCGTTTTTAAGCTCCAAAAAAAAAAAAACCCAGGGCCAGCGCTAGAGCTGTAAAAATGCCAGACGCCCGTAAAAGCTGTTAAACGCGGCTTAGCGCTGTATACAGAGCATTAAGCCTTGTCAGGCGTTTCTCTGCCTCTATTCAAAATCAATGGTTACCTATGGGAGCCCATTGATTTGAATAGAAGTCACACCAGAAGTCAAATCATGATGATCCGACTTGCGGTGTGACTTGTGTGCTGAGGATCTTGAAGAGGAACCCCCTGCCAAAATGAAAGAAAAAAATGGCTCCCTCCAGGCTCACCTGCCCTCTGCCTATCCTTTATAAAGCATGTGTCAGGACTGCTGGTAATACTTGCAGGCTGATCGGTAAGTTGAGCTGGTAATTTTCTTTGGTTTAAATTGTGCCTAGAACCGTTCAAATCGCTGCGACTCCAGCCTGCACCGATTTTGAAAAAGGTTCCTGTGCTATTTTGGCGATTTCATGTGCAAATTGCATAGAAATCTGTGCATGAAATCGCACAAATATCTGCAAGCCGCACATGAAATCGCACTGACCAGTGCCTTTGAAATCACGCTGAAGCAAAGCGATTTTACAACTGCATTGAGCATGAACTGGGTATACCATCAAAAAACACCTTAGTTTCACCTTCCCCGTGGACTCTGATTCCGTTCACCAAATTGGTAAAATCGTGCCAAAAATCTACTAATTTTTGCTGAAACTGAGAACCTTCACTTTTGCTAATCCCATGTACAGTGCCTTGAAAATGTATTCACACCCCTTGATATTTTTCACATTTTGTCATGTTACAACCAAAAACTTAAATGTATTTTATTGGGATTTTATGTGATAGACCAACACAAAGTGGCACATAATTGTGAATTGAAAAAAAAAAGATAAATGGTTTTCAAATAAATATGTGAAAAAAGTGGCGTGCATTTGTATTCAGCTCCCTTTACTCTGATAGCCCTAACTAACATCTAGTGGAACCAGTCCACCTGTGTGTAATTTTAATCTCAGTATAAATATAACTGTTCCTCAGAGATTTGTTAGAGAACCTTAGTGAACAAACAGCATCATGAAGGCCAAGGAACACACCAGACAGGTCAGGGATAAAGTTGTGGAGAAGTTTAAAGCAGGGTTAGGTTATAAAAAATATCCCAAGCTTTGAACATCTCACGGAGCACTGTTCAATCCATCATCCGAAAATGGAAAGAGTATGGCACAACTGCAAACGTACCAAGACATGGCCGTCCACCTAAACTGACAGGCCGGGCAAGGGGAGCATTCATCAGAGAAGCAGCTAAGAGGCCCATGGTAACTCTGGAGGAGCTGCAGAGATCCACAGCTCAGGTGGGAGAATCTGTCCACAGGACAACTATTAGGCCCCTTTCACACGATCGGACCGTTCAGGTCCGCCTGTTTGTTTTGACGGCGGACCTGAACGGGCGCTCCATTTTAGCCTATGGAGCGACGGATGTCAGCGGAGACATGTCCGCTGACATCCGACCCGGTCCCATCCGCAAAAAGCAGACGGATGGCCCTACGTCCAGATCCGTTGCTGGCGGATCGGATCGGGTGAGATCTGATGAAAACGGACATGCTGTCCTTTTTCATCCGATCCCTCCATAGGTGGCAGCGGCGACTGGCAAGTGAGCAGAGAGGGACCTGTCATCGGACTGATCTCCCGCTGAGCCGGCGGACCGAGGCGGGCTCCGTGGAAATGGAGTCCGCCTCGTGTGAATGAGGGCTTAATCCTGCACTCCACAAATCTGGCCTTTATGGAAGAGTGGCAAGAAGAAAGCCATTGTTGAAAGAAAGCCATAAAAAGTCCCATTTGCAGTTTGTAAGAAGCCATGTGGGGGACACAGCTAACATGTGGAAGAAGGTGCTCTGGTCAGATGAGACCAAAATGTAACTTTTTGTCCTAAAAGCAAAACGCTACGTATGGTTGAAAACTAACACTGCACATCACCCTGAACACACCATCCCCACCATGAAACATGGTGGTGGCAGCATCATGTTGTGGGGATGCTTTTTATCAGCAGGGACAGGGAAGCTGGTCAGAGTTGATGGGAAGATGGATGGAGCCAAATATAGGCCAATCTTATGCCATGTACACATCAGAGGACTTCTCGTCGGACTGAACTCCAAAGGACTTTTCAAAGGAGTTCCGACGGAGTTCCGACAAAACGGACTTGCCTACACACGATTTGAAGATTTGAAACATGTTCTATTTCTAAGGTTTGTCAGATTTTTTGACAGAAAAGGTCAGATGAAGCAAACACGATCGGAATGTCCGCCGGATTCGTTCTGTCTGACTTTTTCTGCCGGAAAGTCCGCTCTTGTGTGAGCGGCATGAGAGTTATGGCCCGTACACACGGTCAGACATTGATCGGACATTCCGACAACAAAATCCATTGATTTTTTCCGACAGATGTTGGCTCAAACTTGTCTTGCATACACACGGTCACACAAAGTTGTCGGAAAATCCGATCGTTCTAAACGCGGTGACGTAAAACACGTACGTCGGGACTATAAACGGGGCAGTGGCCAATAGCTTTCATCTCTTTATTTATTCTGAGCATGCATGGCACTTTGTGCGTCGGATTTGTGTACACACGATCAGAATTTCCGACATCGGATTTTGTTGTCGGAAAATTTTATAGCAAGCTCTCAAACTTTGTGTGTCGGAAAATCCGATGGAAAATGTGTGATGGAGCCTACACATGGTCGGAATTTCCGACAACAAGGTCCTATCACACATTTTACGTCGGAAAATCTGACCGTGTGTATGGGGCATTGGAGTCTGCAAAAGACTTGAGACTAGAGCGGAGGTTCACCTTCTAGCAGGACAACAACCCCCCAAACATACAACCAGAGCTACAATGGAATGGTTTAGATCAAAGCATATTCATGTGTTAGAATTGCCCAAAGTCAAGACCTAAATTCAATTGAGTATCTGTGGCAAGACTTGAAAATTGCTGTTCACAGACGCTCTCCATCCAATCTGACAGAGCTTGAGCTATTTTTCAAAGAAGAATGGGCAAAAATGTCCCTCTCTAGATGTGCAAAGCTGGTAGAGACATCCCCAAAAAGACTTGCAGCTGTAATTGCAGTGAAAGGCGGTTCTACAAAGTATTGACTCAGGGGGGCTGAATACAAATGTACACCACACTTTTCACATATTTATTTGTAAAAAATTTGGAAAACCATTTATCATTTTCCTTCCATTTCACAATTATGTGCCACTTTGTGTTGGTCCATCACATAACATTCCAATAAAATACATTTACATTTTTGGGTGTAACATGACAAAATATGGAAAATGTCAAGGGGTATGAATACTTTTTCAAGGCACTGTATAACTTAATGCCGAACCATTTTTAGAAGACCGACAACGGCTCTGCAGCTTTAACAAATGTGTAGCAAACGTTAGCAGTTCTGTATCAAGCCCTGGGAGACTGCCGGGCTTATCTCAGCTGATGCTTACTAAATGCTTGTTGAATTACTACTTAAGCTTGGAAAATACTTTCTGGATGCAATGTTCTTCAACCTAGCATTTATAAGCTATTTTTTTTTTTTAAGATAATGACTATGTGTATAGAGTATAAGTATACACATACACATATACACTTCAGATAATGGAGAATTCTTTACTAAATCTAAATTGCTCCCTACTTGCTTATCCAGTCTTCATTACATTTATAATAAGATAATGCTGGCAAGTTTCTATCATTATGGGGTCCAGCCACCTAATGTTTCCTGTCCATGGAAACCCATGGAGAAAACCTTCACATTTGATGCTTCTAAAATTCTTGCCTGGTAGGTTCTCAAGGAAGTTCTGCAATCAGACTAGGGATGGCACTTTGCTCTGGCGTCTGACTTCTTTAATCTTGACCACAGGTCATCTATTGTGTCTGCTGTGAAGTCCTGATTGTAAGACCTAGTCGGCAGTGGGGAAAAAACACTGATATACAGAATTTAAAGCAGAACTTCACTCTCTCAATCAACATTCAGGCTGGGTTCACACTGTCTTTGAATGTGGCTCACAGCAGGGGTCCGGTGTGTCCCTGTTCTCCGTTTCAGGGATCAATCAGGCCCCAATTTTTGCCTGAATTCAGACCTAAAATGGAGCCAAAGACGTACAGGACCCCTGTGCAATCTGCTCCACAGCCGCCACAGAGCTGTATTAACCGGCTCCATTGAGAGCTGGTCACAGTCTCCTGTCATGTGAATTTGATGCAGGAAAATCTGCATCGAATTCGCATCAGTGTGAACCCAGCCTCACTGTTTTTAATTATTATGTTGCTAGAATAAAATAAATAGATAGGAAAGTATATGATATTTACTTGTTTTAAAGTTTTGGGGATTTTTTTTACATTTCTTCACCCAGATAGCAAGCAATTGTGCTGCCAGCTTGAAAATGACTTGCTAAGCTATTGTTAGAATATACGAGCATGGGTGTCCACATGGGGGGGCTGGGGCAAGGGGGGGATCCCCCATGGAGCAAGGTGTCCGCTCACAAAGTCCTCAAGATTTCCACTCGCCTGCTCGCATTTGGCGAGTGGAAATTAGCGGAGGGCAAGTGTGGAGCAGGGGCGGACTGGGCTGACAGTTTCCTGTCTGATCGCTTCTGGCAGAAGAGGTGCGGCCATCAGAGCGGCCCGGAGGAGGGGCTCCCTGTCCCCAGGCCACTCTGATGTCCTGTACAAAAGGCTGCACCGCTTCTGCCAGAAGCGATCAGCCAGGAAACTGTCAGAAGGATTGGGCAGCTGGATGACACAGAGCGGGGATCTCCCACTGAGACATGGCTTGTATATGACTATCCGCCGCTTCCGCCTCCTGGACTGGCATTGTACCAGTGTGCTGTCTATTAGAGTAGCTGGTCTAAGAGGTGGGACTTCGTTTGACAGCAGCGGCTATTCATATACAAACCACATCTGTCACGTACCTTGTAAAAGAGCCTGACGTGTAGAAGGAGACCTCTCTTACAGCCCTGGCTCAGGGGCCACTGGAGTTGCGACAGTGGCTGCGAGAGCGCAGTGAGGTAGGAGTGCCTGCGGAATTTCTTGTTGACGGTAGAGATGTGCAGCTGATGAGTCGCCAGACCAGGCTGGGTGGTGAGCAGCAGGTGGCAGCAGAAGCGGATGCAGGACAGCATCACCAGGTACTGGATGGAGCAGGATGGAGCAAGACTGGAGCAGGGTCAGACAAGCCGGGTCAATCACAGATAATCAGATATGGCATAAGCGGTAAGCAGAGATTGGTCAGTAGACAGGCAGAGGTTGGCAGCAGGAAATCAGGCAGAATAGCAGGTATTGCAAGCCGGGGTCAGGACTGGAGATAAGCAAGTGTAGTCAAGGAAGCTGTAGGTAATCAAATGCAGATACGGGATCAGACTCAGGTAAAGCTGCAAATAAAGCGGCAGCTGCACTAGTGTAGCTGCTGTCTTTATATAGACCATTTGGTGCCAGCATTAATGGCTAAGGTGCTCATGTATTTTCGCACATGCGTTCGCCTGTTGGTGCTAATGTTCCTGTGCGTGCACATAGGCATTAGCCTGTGCCGGACAAGACGGGCACCTGCAAATCCACATCTGTGCATGCCATGCCCCTGACAGCGTCTCAGCGGGAGATCCCCGATCTGTGTCATTCGGCCAGCAGATCCTTCCGATTCCTCCCTGATGCATTGCTGGGCACTGATGAGGCTGCACGTATGAGCAATGATAGGCTAAATTGATGGATACTGATATGCTGCACTGATGGCAATGATGGGCTGCACTGATGGGCAATGATGAGCTGCATTGATGGGCAATGACACGCTGCACTGATGGGCAATGATACACTGCACTGATGGGCACTGATAGGCTGCACTGATGGGCAATGGTATGCTGCAGTGATGGGCAATGATACGCTGCACTGATGGGCAATGGTATGCTGCACTCATGGGTAATGATACGCTGCACTGATGGGCACTGATGGGCTGCATTGATATGCTGCACTGATGGCCTGCATTGATATTCTGCACTGATGGGCAATGATATGCTGCACTGATGGGCAATGGTATGCTGCACTGATGGGCAATTATAGGCTAAACTGATGAGCACTGATTTGCTGCACTGATGAGCACTGATGGGCAATGATAGGCTGCACTGATGGGCAATCATAGGCTGCACTGATGACCACTGATGAGGCGCCACTGATTGCCACTGATGATGCGGAACTGATAAGTGGCACTGATGGGTCTACAATGAGAAGCTGCACTGATGGGCACTGATAGGCTGCACTGATGGGACTGTACTGATGGGCACTGATGAGCACTAATCAGGCTGCACTGATGGGCACTGATAAGCTTTATGTTAATATTGTTAAAGTTGTTGTTAATATTTATTTTTTGAACTTTATTCTGCATAAAACATTTAACAGTGTAATTTCATGAGATAATTTAGGAGGGCGTGTTTAGGGGCAGACTTAGGGCAGTGCAGGGTAGGGGTTAAAAACAGATTAGAAATTGCTTATCAGACAATGGCAGCTTGATCCTTCTATTAAAAGAGAAGTAAGGGTTTGGAGGTTTTTCTTCCATTATACTTACCTAGGTGGATGCAGCATCGGTATGATGCTGCGCCTGTCCCCCGGTGCCTCTACACTGAGAACTGAGCGATCGAACATCACCGATGGCTTGGTTCTCAGCGGCTCGCTGAGAGGCTGAGATAGGTGTTAGTCCAGGCACCTGGCGGATCCAGACTTTATTGTCGCAATGATGTGGTGCCTGGATTGATTTCTGTGACTACAGCAGAGAACAGACTTCAGTCCGCTCTCTGATAAAAACAGGTCTTAGGAGTGCAAAACGAATTGCACTCCTGTGAACCATAGGAGAAGCCCAGCCAAACGAGCTTAGGCTGGACTTTACCTTTAAGCTTTTGCATCAGGTTTCTCAAACCTTTGCATGCCTGTGCTTTATATGATGACTAAGCCCCTCCCCTTCATGACATTGTCAAAAAGGGGCTGAGCATGGGTGACCTTAAAATGATGCCCCCCCCCCCCGAAAAAAGTTCTGCGTGTAAGCGGGTGTAGGGTGTAGCGGCTTCACAGAGAGAATCACATGTACTGACTAGATAAACCAGGCAACGTTTATTACCAGAGAGACGGTAGTAGAAAGAGTATTTACAGCAGTAATGCAAGTAGTTTCACTCCAAGCATGGAGGCATAGATACACCACACAGTCACTTCTGATGTAAGCAGTAGTTGTATTCGTCAGCACTATAGTCACTTTCCACTGACTGACACAGTATAAACCCAAGCACACAATGCAAATCTGTAGAGGCTGATATTCACACATGTTACCCGGTAACAGCGGTATTCCTTCAGCAGATGGATATAGGCATCTGATACACTTGTCCCTCCCTCACAGCGAGGACTCCGTAAAAACCCTGAGCTATCCCTCACAGGCCGGAATACTCTCCCTATCTTCTCCTAACTCTCCCTGACAAACAGGTTCTCTCTCCCTGTCTGTGTACACACGTGAACTGAACTAAACATGGCTGGGCTTTCTTATATCAAGTATCCACCCAAAAATGGCCGACCAAATCTCTTGAGATTTGCTTGTCCTATCAGGATACCAGGCTTCTCCAAAATGGTGCTGGAGACAATATAGAGGCCAAACAGCTCTGAACATATATACACATAAACATATCAAATAGGCATTGAAAATGAAAATATACACTTGCTAACCCACTACCTCTTGCAGCCAACTAGGCTGCCCTGCACCACAGCTGCCTACATTCGGACACCCATGTTCAAAAGTTTGTTGCACAATTACAGAAAGTCCACATTGCATGACTCCAGATCAACTTTCTTTGTAAATATTCTGCAAGTCTGCTGCAAGTTCTGGTTCAGTTATGTTGTGTAATAGTCATCCCACCACAGGGGTCACTATGGCTGAATTTTCATGCTGTAGACTTGCAGAGCTCTTTCTGTAGGCTCACCACTGCAACTTTGTTCTCGCTAGAGACTTGCCACGCAAATAGGGAAGTGCCAGCTAGAACTTGTGCTTCAAGTGCTCTGCAAGTGTACAACTTGCCAGTGAAAATGTGCAGCAAGTTTACAATACTGCCACAAATTTGTGTCAAGTTATTGAAGTGGCAACGAGGGTCAGTTTATACGGCCATAGTTATGTGTGTAGTAAGACTGATTTAGAATTTCAGCTAAGAATCATATTTCTTGTATTTCATATTGAAACTACTTATGACAGGTTGTGATTCCTCTTTTTGTGCAAGAGCATACTGCAGAGAAACGAAAGTTTTACATAAGGTTTAAAAATATATATGTTTTGCAGTACCTGTCTGGGTTAACATGCGTAGGTTGATTTAGGTTGATTTTTAAAAGGTTAGAATGTTTTGTATAACGGAAGTGTACCGCCTGTTCGCTTGTGGCGCAATATGCTGAAAATTATATGTACACTGTATTAGCTGTATTGGACACTCTTGACATGTAGACACTAGTCGGGTCAGGAGTGTCCACTCTTTTGGGCCAAAAGATGGAATAAATCTCCCATACCAGAGTTCTTTGTCCAACAACGTCATTTACCGATATTCTGCTACTTCATTATCTTTACTATATGGACAGTTACTTGGTTTTCAGGCCTAGACAAATGATCTCATACATCCCAGGAGCCTTCAGGAGGGGAGGAAGGGTTTTCTCAGCTAAGCACACCCTCCTGCCTGTGTTTCGTCAGATTAGGAGACCCATCAGAATGTGTAATGGAAGTGACGTTCCATCGCCACCATAGTGAAATACAGTACTTAGAACTCCGCCTGACTGGTTAGATGTTGAACTTTAAAAGCAGCGGCAAGCCTGCTGATCTCATAGGTTTGATAATCAGACAGATGTTTGCTGCTTTTAAAATTCAACATCTAACCAGTCAGACGGAGTTCTAAGTACTGTATTTCACTATATAACCTCAGTTTACTGTTAAAAATAAGTGTAAAATGCAAAACTCCGGTGGGTGTAACAAGATGTCCGCTTTCCCCCTTCTCAGTGTATCCTTACAATGGAGGAGTGATGGGTGTAGCAAGATGGTGGCGACGGGACGTCACTTCCTTTTCACATTCTGACGGGTCGCCTAATCTGACAAAACACCTGCATGCCTGAGCTAAGTGTATATGGATTCCATAAAGTAAATGCTACATGAATCATTTGTCCTTACTACAGATGGCCACAGCCACAAATGCTAGGAGTCGTTTTTCAAAGTGATTTCTCAGCAAATAAAAGCATGGAGACATGGAGGGATGGGCGAGTTTGCTTTAAATATTATAAAGATTTTCTGACCAAGGTGTTTGAGATTCAGCCCCATCCTTCTGCAGACAGGAACTGGCCTTCACCCCTGGGCTCTCACTACATAATCCAGGAGGCCTCAAACGTCCTCATGAAGGGGTTACATTTTTCTTGATTCATTCCCAGAACCAGAAAGACATCTTTCATTCAATTTTCCTTTGTTGCAATACTTTACACCACACCTAGTACCCAATATTCTATCCTATTCCCAACCACTGCTCATTTCACTCCCCACTCTCTGGATTCTTGTGATAGTGCCACTTGAGAAAATAGAGGCTAGGGTGAGAAAATAGTGCCATATTTCACCGATTTACATGCCGGCAATTAGTGATGCCCCTTTAAATAACTATCCATGATTGCGTCTTTTTTCTTCATGTCTTCACAACCTTCCTTGTTGCCATCAACTGACTTAGGACACACTTTTTAAGACCTAAAGATATGGTATGCCATCCAGAACTGTGGGCTGTACCATAAAGAGTTATTCCTCCAACATTCCACTAGAGCTGAGGCTGTTTGTGGATGATCCTCTTTGCAGTAGGTCATACATGAATAGGTCTGAACCAGAATAAATATGAAGAGGGTGGCAAAAAGACAGATGTTATGCCATTCTGTTATTGCATAGAAGGGAGGTAAAAGTCTGTTTGAATAGCCAAGTGCTACCCAAAATACCAAGTAGCTCCTTCGGGGGTAGAGCTACAATGTTATCTGATTTTTAAAGATAACTTGCTTTACAGTTACAGAAGAGTTTTTTAGGCTAGTGTTTTCCTTAGATCAATGCAGAAAGGTCATAATGGCATATGCTTGTAGATAGTCATTAGACATCCTCTATGCCATGTGACAAACTGCATGACTGTCTAGCACAAGGCCCTTCTGCATGGGTCAGGACACAAAAACAATTGCATTCTGAATTTAATTCTCAAATTAATTATACCGTGTTTTTTTTTTTTGTAAAATATTTAATTTAATTCACAAATTGCTGCAGTCAGGATTTTATGCTTATTAGCAAGGCTTCCCAGACTTGTGGCTGGTTCCTTTGCTGACTGATCATACAAAAGTTAATTTTATAAACACAAACCTGTTTCTCTAAAGATAAATTGCAGGTCCAAAATGATGGTGCCAGATAATATTAAAACAATCGATGAGTATTTAATTAAAGAGACCCTTGGAACAACCCCAACCCACTTATAGTGACCTTGCTTCTTTTCATTGCTAACTTTGTGCAAGCTCCATGTTGGATGGTGATGATGCTTTCATGCTACCCTCTCCTACATGTGACATTGTTTAGGCTTAATGATTGGACACTTAGTCCCAAACACTGCATCTCTGGAGGAAGGCACATGGTGTAGTGTTCAGGCCTAAGTGTTCAATCATGTGTCTTCTTCCAATGGTGTAGTGTTCAGCCCTAAGTATTCAATCATGTGTCTTCTTCCAATGGTGTAGTGTTCAGCCCTAAGTATTCAATCATGTGTCTTCTTCCAATGGTGTAGTGTTCAGGCCTAAGTGTTCAATCATGTGCCTTCTTCCAATGGTGTAGTGTTCAGGTCTAAGTGTTCAATCATGTGTCTTCTTCCAATGGTGCAGTGTTCAGGTCTAAGTGTTCAATTGTTAAGCTCAAACAAAGTCACATGAGGAAGAGGGTAGCATGAAAGAGTCATCACCATCCAACATGGAGCTTGCACAAAGTTATAACTGAAAATGAGCTGGTAAGCATTGGCAAGGTGACTATACGTGGGTTGGAGTTGTTCCAAGGATCTCTTTAATTAAGTATACCTTGTACACAACACTTAAATTGTTTTATTACTATCTGGTACCATCATTTTGGACCTGCAAGGTGAATTTAAGTAGGTGGGGAGCAGTGGCAGCTAGTGCTCCATTTTTTGGGGTAAGCAAACCATCCATCACCCCCCCCCGTTCAATCGGTCGGTCAGTTAGTCAGTCAAATCCAACACCCCCCGTCGCTCGGTCGATTGGAAAACCATCCACCACCCCGTCGCTCGTTCGTCAGCCAACCAGCCCCACACTTACCCCATCTAGGTCACGGGCAGCTTCCCCTGCACCTCCTCCTCCTCGGCGGCTTTCCCCTGCATCTCCTCCTCTTCGGCGGCTTCCTCCTCACCGGCCAATATGGTCGCTTCTCTTCTCGACCAATCGAGTCTTAAGACCCGCTTCTAGATTTGCCGGGAGGAGAAGCAGGAAGACAATAGCAAATATTAATTTGCTATTGTCACAGAACTGGGTGGGCTCGGGCGCAGTGGGCCCACCCTTTTTCGAAGCCAATTGTAATTCATGCATCCAGCGCCCTGCATGTAGATTAGGGGCCAGGCGGGTGGGGGGTGGCCCCTGCACCCCTAATGGAGTGGCTGCCACTGGTGGGGAGGGGCTTTAAAAAGCCACTATAACTTAGCCCCGAGATATGTGTTGCACATATGATGAATAAATAAATTCCACAGTGCGATAGGGGCGGGTGAAATTGGGGTGTTTAATAGATGGTAGCTTCAAGAAACATGGGACATGCATTACTCTGGGGGAACAGGGTACAACTGAACAAAACAATGATTAAAGTACAGCAAACATACATAAAATTGTGCACGTATAGTCTCAAATGCTTCCTGAATAACATTTCAGTAATGGATTGCAAAAAGCACATGTCCTGTACACTAGGAAAAGTACAATAAAAATCATACAGTTTGTTTTCATATTACACTGTGGCAGCATTTACTTGTCACAGGAACATACTCTAAATCATTTTAGTGCTAGTTATGGCTTTGATTTGATATTTCTTACATGCAAGACACATGGGACATACATTACTCTGGGGGAACAGGGTGCAATTGAAAAAAATTCCCGCCAGAAACAAGTTACTGTATTGTTCTTCCCACCTGCTGTACAGGCAGTGTTCTAGGAAATATTTCCCTATTTCAGAGCTGCTGCTGCTGAACATATCATATAAACTATATAACATAAACTTTATTTTTGAGGGGTGTCTATTTTTATACATCCTTTACACTCTCCCCCACAAAATGTTATGTCATCCTCGACATAAGCAGATGGGTTATGATAAAGCATAGTTTTCTTGCAGTCTAATGCCGCGTACACACGATCGGTTTTCTCGTTCGGTAAAAGATATGATGGCTTTTCAGAAGAGATTCCGCTCAAGTTTGCCTTGCATACACACGGTCACACAAAAGTTCACTGAAATTACGACCGTCAAGAATGCGGTGACGTACAATACTACGACGAGCTGAGAAAATGAAGTTCAATGCTTCCGAGCATGCGTCGAATTGTTTCCGAGCATGCATAAGAATTTTGCGTGTTGGAGTTGCCACAGACGATCGCATTTTCGGATAGGAACTTTTTTCCAACCGAAAAATTAAGAACATGCTCTCAATTTTTTGCAAAAGTCAGATGGAGCATACACATGGTCACATTTTCCGACGAAAAAATCTCATCGGACTTTTGCGGGCCGAAATTCCGATCGTGTGTACGTGGCATTACAGTATCTTTAGGGTGTCATGGGTAAGTAGCAATCTGGGTTGCTTGAGGAAACATCCTCTCTGTGACAACTGCTCCTATTGTTAAGTCACAGTTTCTCACTAGGCCTATTGCGCACTATAGTACCTGGTGATGTCTTTTTGCTAGTGTAGCAAACTGTTTAGTAACCCATTTCACACATATTTGTGTAAGTTACTGTAAGTGAACTAAAGATGATGGAGAACTAGGGAACACACTTTTACTTTTGTTCCTTTCCTTATCTGAGCATGGCAGAAGACTAAATGTACATTGGTAATGTCAGCTGATAGTTTCCACCAATAACATAATTTGTTTTCCTTTTCCATTTCCGTTTCCATTTTCCATTTTCATTTCCGGCCAACCTTTTTTTTTCTGTAATCTAGTTCCATCACCTAAACAGTTTTTGCTTTACCATCTGTAATACGAAATGCATCCTTAAGAAAACGAAAGTAACATATAACATACTTGGTATAGCTAAATAACTATGACACAATGTCACAGTGAATAAACATTGGAGCAATACACAATTTTTACCAAATTTTAGATTCTTTAACAAAACATTCTGGACCTAAATACCAGTTAGGATAAACAGGTAATGCATGACTACAGTCTATGACCTGTACAATTGGATTTCTGGTAACAGTACTTGGTTGACCCAAAGTGTCATAAGTCAAAATCTTTGGTTGTCTTTTGTCTCTGCTTGGTTGTATTCTCCTTGGAGGCTGTGAATCTGAATCATCCTCTTTCTCATCTTCAACACAACACTCTCTACTGAGTTTTCTGGTGATGAAATGTCATCTTCCATGTTTCTTGATGAACATTCAGTTAGTTCAATGTCACTTACAGCAGCTGTCCCCAACCTTTTTGGCTGGTGTCAGTGCTTCAATCATCCCGGCACCTTGGTTGGCATGGTGTCAGGATGATTGAAACGCATTATTTCTATCATTACATTGTAATATAAAACAAAATAGTTCAACTCACCAAAATGCAGAATCATTGGAAGCCTTAAGCGTGTCACTTGCCACCATCGCTTGTCACTTGCCACTATTGCTTGTCACTTGCCACTATGCCTGCCACCAGATGGAGATGTCACTTGGCACGCTGCCTGCTACCAGATGGGGATGTCACTTGCCACGCTGCCTGCCACCAGATGAGGATGTCACTTGCCACACTGCCTGCCACCAGATGGAGATGTCACTTGCCACGCTGCCCGCCACCAGATGGAGATGTCACTTGCCATGATGCCTGCCACCAGATGGAGATGTCACTTGCCACACTGCCCGCCACCAGAAGGAGATGTCACTTGCCACGCTGCCTGCCACCAGATGAAGATGTCACTTGCCACGCTTCCTGCTACCAGATTGGGATGTCACTTGCCATGCAGCCTGCCACCAGATGGAGATGTCACTTGCCACTTTGCCTGCCACCAGATGGAGATATCACTTGCCACTATGCCTGCCACCAGATGGAGATGTCACTTGCCACTATGCCTGCCACCAGATGGAGATGTCACTTGCCACACTGCCTGCTAGCATCATGAATTCATTAACATGTAAAATCAATCTCCCCCCAGCATTGCAGAGTACTTGCAGCCAGGTGCAACGCTATCAACCTCTCCTCAGTGCGGGTACAGCTGCAGGTGAAACACAGGCACATGCGAGTGAGATGAGAGTGAGGGCGAGCGGTGAGAGATGACATTCTCCCTCTTCTGGGTCGCGGCTGCAGCTCTGTGTAGAGCAGCCTTCGTGGCCCTGTAAGTAAGGGCGGAACAGCGGTGTGGGCAATGAGAGATGATGTCATCTCTCTCTCCCGCTGCCACACCGCTGACATTACTTGTCTCCTCTGTGGCCCGGCAGCAGGGGCTCTACAGCCCGGTGTTGGGCCGCGGCCCACAGGTTGGAGACCTCTGACTTACAGGATTGTCTTCTGTAGCTGTCTCTGCAGCATCCTCATTTGTTTCTGACAACAGTAGAACTCTTCAACTTCTGGATTCAAATCTGTTGTGTTAGCATTTGTGTGGTCGCTTTGAGTTACAGGAATGAAAGCTTTGCAATGCTCTTGTTCATTATCAGATTCATTTTCTGAGTCATCTTCAGAGATCTGTGTGAGCTGTCTTGTGGTACTTTGGCATTTTTCTTGTTTTCTTGTACGGGGTCTTTCTGGCATTATCTGACCTTGGTCTACAGGTAAATAGCCACATGGCAATAACAAATTGCGGTGTAGGATTCTTGTTCTACCTTTTCCAGTTTCTGGTTTGACTTCATACACTGGACTATCTTCACACTTCCTTCTACGAATGACATATATGGTATCTTCCCAATAGGATTTCAATTTTCCATGACCTCCTCTTTTGGTAAGGTTTCGTACAAGAACTTTACTTCCAGGTATTAGTTCAGTACCATGAACTTTCTTGTCATAGTGTTCTTTTCCTATTTGTGCAGCTTGAGTAGCTGTTTTTGAAGCAACTTCATAAGCTTCAGTCATTCTCTTTGTCCTTGGTTCACATATTCAGTGTGTTTTGTATTTTCCATTGACTGGAGTGTCAAACATGCTGTCAATGGGTAGTCTTGGAGATCTTCCAAACAGTAAGAAAAAAGGAGAATATCCTGTAGCTTCACTCCAAGTACAATTATAGGCATGTACTACCTTTGCAAGTGAACTTTTCCAGTCCTTTTTTGATTCTGGTGACAAGGTACCAGATAATAGGGTACGATTGAACCTTTCAACTTATCCATTGCCTTCTGGGTGGTATGTTGTTTGAGAGTTTTGGATGTGGCAGTGTTTTCCCAATGCCAAAAACAATTGATTTTCAAACTCTCCACCCATATCATGGTGAATTTTGGTAGGACATCCAAATTTTAAGACAAGATCATTTAATAGTCTATCTACAATAGTTTTTGCCAACTTGTTCTTTGTTGCATATGCCTGAGCAAATCTTGTAAAATGGTCCATTACCACTAATGCCACGTACACACGGCCGGACTTGCCAACAGGCTAAACTCTGTCTGCATTTCCGACAGAAAGATTTAGAACATGTTCTATATCTGAGTCCATCGGAAATGCCGACAGAAAAAGTCAGATGGGGCATACATATGGTCGGAATGTCCGACCGAAAGCTCCCATCTGACTTTTTCTGTCAGGAAGTCCGGCTGTGTGTACGCGGCATAAGATATACTCATATCCACTTTTACATGCTTCAAGATGTAGAAAGTCAATGGAAACCATCACAAAAGAATACATTGTTACAATATTATTCAATGAAGCTCGAGTAGGCTTATTTGGGCGTTTATCCTTCAAACAAGTACACTGTTGAGTGATACAATGTAAGAGTGTTGCAGGTATAAGAGTTCTAGATCCATATGCAATTACCTTTCGTTTCCCCTCCTGTTCTTGGTATAATACAGCACCTAGTTCTTCTTGAGAAGCATCACAGTGAAGTACAAATGACTTAGAATAGTCTGGATAACCCATAACTGGAAGATGAGTTAATACTTCAATAAACTGGCTCAATACTTCCAGATGGTGCTCGGTCCATCTATTGGATGATGGAAGGGTAGTTGACCTTTCAATTTTGGTATGGGTTTCTTTTTCTTTCTGACCTAGTTAACAGGTGCTGAGGTCACAGTAGGTTTTGAGTCTACTGACAGTAAGTCGTAGAGAGGCTTTGCAATTCTGGAGAAGTTTTGTATGTAGGGGCGGTAGTGGGAGGTAAACCCCAATAATTTTCTAAGTTCTCCTACAGTCTCTGGTCTTTTATCTCTCAATGCAAGTACAGATGCAATCTCAGCTGGATCCATGAAATAGCCATCTTTTGACAGAATTTTACCCAGGAATCTGACTTTGTCTTTAAAAAGCTCACATTTTCTGGCTGTTAGTTTGACTCCATTTTGCTGATAACATTGAAGTACTAACCATACATGTTCTACATGCTCATGGAACGATTTGCTGTGGACCAGATTGTCATCTAGGTAAGGCAGGCAGATGTCATCCCTCAAGCCCGTTAAACATAATTCCATACTGCGTTGGAAGGTGCAGAGCTAAGACCAAAGGGTGTTCGGATCCATTCATACAAACCCCAAGGTGTGATAAAGGCAGTTAATGGTCAACTGGCTTCTTCCACAAACCCTCGATGATATGCTTTTCCCTGGTCTAGCACAGAGAACCATGAACTCCCTCCTAAACTGTCAAGCCTGTCTTGAATCCTTGGAGTTGGATGACGGTCAGGACAGGACTTCTGGTTTAACTCTCTGTAGTCACAGCATAATCTTAAAGAGGGAGTCCCGCGAAATTTTTTTTTTTTAAAGTCAGCAGCTACAAATACTGCAGCTGCTGACTTTTAAAATAAGGACACTCACCTGTCCCCGAATCCAGCGGTGTCGGCACCCGAGGCTGAATCGTCCCTCGGTCCTCGGCAGCTGCCGCCGACATTCTCTGTGAGGGAATCAGGAAGTGAAGCGTTGCGGCTTCACTTCCCGATTCCCTACTGCACATGCGTGAGTCGCGCTGCGCATCCTAACTGGTCCACGCTATCTCCTGGGACCTGTGTGTGTCCCAGCAGACAGCGCGGGGGGACAGGAAGAGGCACAGACTCCCGTGGGAGTCTATGCCAGAAGTGAGTGCAAATACCTGTCTTAGACAGGTATCTGCACCCCTCTCCCCCCTGAAAGGTGCCAAATGTGACACCGGAGGGGGGAGGGTTCTGAAAAGCAGAGGTTCAATTTTTGTGTGAACCTCCGCTTTAAGTTGTTTTTCTTTCTTGCACATACAATAGGTGAGGAGTATGAAGATTTTGATTCTGCGATCCATCCACAGTTTAGCAAGTCCTACAGGTACTCTTTTACCTCTTGGTGCAGTGGTTTTGGCATAAGTTCTCTTGACAGGTAGGTGTATTGTCTTTGTCTGTAACTGTAAGGAAGGAATACATCCAATATCAGAGTCATCTTTTGTAAAAGCATTGCATTCTTCCCTTAATATCTTTTGGACTGCTTGCTGTTCCTCATTAGTGAGGTGTTCTAGAGGCACTGGCAGAACCCATAACTCTTGATTAGTATGGCTTTCAAGAGAATCAACCTTGTTGATATTGTCCATTCGGTCTTTTGTTCTTTTTGTAGATGCATGTAGATCATGACTTACTGAGTGAGTAGATACATCCACCACTTGTCTCAGCTTCACTTGTGCTGGATATGCTGTTTTTATAGGCTCAATGCATCCAAGCTTGGTTCGACCTGGTAAAACAATGTCCTGTTTGGTTGTATTCCAAACTGGAATTGTCAGTTTGGAGAACTGTCCTGTCTGAATTGTCACTAAAGTTTCACTGATATACAGCCCATCAGGCAAATGATGAATGCCACCAGGTGTAAACAGAATGGTCTGAGCTTGAAGTGAGGGTCCTGTGTGAGCAATACACCTTATGTGGGTTACACTATTTGCAGGACATCTTTGGCTCTTGGTACCATTCTTTAGTAGAGCACCACAGTTTTCCCTACAATTGGCTCGTAATACATTTACAAGGACCTCTGTATTGTTTGTTGACAAATCTAAAGCTGTTCTCAGTACATCCACAAAACCTGGAATGGATTTCTTTCCCACAGCAGATGTTTCTTTGAATATTTCTTCAATTACGTTACAACCAATGATTGGCTTTTCTGCTACTTTATCATCCTCTGATACTACAAGTGGCACTAGTATCTGCTTTGTGTTATTATGACTTGATGTTAGCTGGAAAGTTACCTCAACCCATCCAGAGAAGGGAATTTCAGTCTCATTGGCTACTCTTCCATGTAAAACTCCTTGTCCGAGTAATTCTTCAAATGATCTGAGCACTGTATGTGGCAGGAATCTTTGTCTCCAGCCCTCAATGATTATACTAACCCGAGAGCCTGTATCCCATAAAGCATAGACAGAAATGTTGTCGATCTTACAGTTCACATAGCATCTTTTCCCAATGAGATTCAGCAACTTAAAGTGGAGGGCCACCCTAAAATAAAAAATTGCATCAAAAATCTTTAAAAAATGTAAAAAAAAAATTTGAAAAAAAAAAGTTTAACTTACCTGAAACCCTTGTTGCTAGGCAGTCTTCCTAATCTGCCTCTTCCTACTCCGTGGTGCTTCCTCCTCTTCGGCGAGCGGCCCCGCTGCCTTCTGGGAACTGTGTGTGTCCCAGAAAACCACGGGTCCATTCACAAAGCGCCGTGGGACTCGCGCATGTGCAGTAGGAAATGGGCAGTGAAGCCGCAAGGCTCCACTGCCTGTTTCCCTTCATTAAGATGGAGGCGCCGGCGGCCGATCCGATGGACAGATCGGCCTCGGGGGCTGACAGGATGGACAGATTGGCCTTGGGGGGGCCGACGTCATGGGCTCGCTGGACAGGTAAGTGTCCTTTTTAAAAGTCAGCAGCTACAGTGTTTGTAGCTGCTGACTTTAAAAAAATAAAATATTGCAGCCGTAACCCCCCTTTAATATGATGTTTTGAGGTAATACAGTCCATTGTTGCTGACAGCCTATCAGCAGTCTGGGATGGTTGCTGGGTACTGCAGACCTGTGTTCTCTGCGAAGGGCCGGAGTTTAAACTTTTACTGAGGGTACTCATTGCTGTGTGGGAATTTGCCTTAGTAGTTTCTTTGGTATCAGGAAGTGTGGGACTTTGGGATGCAGGTGTGGCGTAGGTTACTGTCTGTCCCTCAACAGCAACCCTCTCCCATTTAACTGGTTCTGTTTTGTTGCTCTGCATCCTTTTGCCAAATGTCCAGATTGACCACATTTGAAACAATGTCCACATGTGGTTTCCCGATCTGTCTTTTCACAATACTCACAATCCCTTATTCTTGTTCTCAGCATTGCTGCAGGCCCTTTAAGTACACAGTCATGTTTATCCCCGAACTTTGAAGAAGCTTTTTCATTACTACATTTCTTTTTGCAACTGCAGTATCATCTTCTCAAGATTTAGTATTCAGGGTTTGCTGAGTTATTTGACGACTCACTTGTGGTTGAGGCAATGGTACTGTGCAAGCTGTGCTAGTAATAGCAACTGGTTCTTGAGTACAACGTAGAGTATTGGACTGGCAGTCTCTGAGATTCACCGGTTTGGTGGCCTGAGAATTCTTTTGCTTCTGCTCCCTTTCATTCTCCATGTTAACCGCTTCATTCATTTTTTCTATGAGCAAATCATCTGAAACATAAGGGTCATCTAATTATTGCTTTAGTTGAAACTTGATATAGTCACTTTTCAGTCCAGTACCTATGGACCTTAGGAATTTTTTCTTTATTAGCAAACTCCCAAAGCGTTCATCTGAACCTTCTCCTTGTGAAACAAACAAAAGGCGAACTTTCAATTCAATGGCTCTAAACAGAAAGTTCTGAGGAGTCTCTTTGCTATTTTGTAAGATGTTAATCAGCTGTTGGTACATATCCGAAGCATTTTCTTCCTTGTAGTGACCCTTATCGGTTGCACTAGAGTCAGCTCATTCTTCATTTCCAGCATGCCTCTAATGCCACGTAGACACGGGCGGACTTTTCGACCGGAAGGTCTTTCCGACAGACTTTCAGAAGGACTTTTGAATGAACGGACTTGCCTACACACGATCACACCAAAGTCTGATGGATTCGTACGTGATGACATACGACCGGACTTAAAATAAGGAAGTTGATAGCCAGTAGCCAATTGCTGCCCTAGCGTCGGTTTTTGTCCGTCGGACTAGCATACAGACGAGCGGATTTTTCGACCGGACTCGAGTCCGTCGGAAAGATTTGAAACATGTTTTATTTCTAGGTCCGTTGGACTTTTGGGGAAAAAAAGTCCGCTGGAGCCCACACATGATCAAATTGTCCGACGGAAAGTCCGCTCGTGTTTACACGGCATAAGACTTAACCCAGGACTTATGGCCTTGACTACAGCTTCCACAATCTCCGACTCTGAGTATCCCCTCTGTAGTCCCATGTCAAGCTGGTGCATAAGGTTAGTATAAGACTTTCTCTTTCTGTCCCCTTTCACGTATCTGACCGGCAATTTTAAAGTCCTTTCTTATTGTGACTTCTGGCAAGTTACTATGGTGAGGCGCCTTAACAGCTAAAACCAGTTCTGATTGTGAATGGCTTTCCCTTGACTTTTGATTTGTAATGCTGAGTTATTTAATCTGCTCCTCCATCATCTTAGCTGTTTCTTGGATTTTTTCCTGCATAATGTGGTACTGTCGCTTTAAATCTTCTAATTGTGGTTGTTCAGTTTGGGAATCTTTGTCACTATCACTTGATGCTTCAGCATTATTTATTTTCTGTAACTCAGAGATGAATTTCCTAGTTGCCTGTAGAAATTCCCTGACAGACTCTGCACTCTCGGTCTCTACCAGTTCATTCAGCACCTTATTAACTATCCTCATGTAATGATGACGGGTTTTGCCTCTTGCCATACTTCCTTCTGATGCTTTGATAAACTGACAGGTTTCAATCAGCTCACTGACTGTCATCTGAGTTAGAGATTGGCTGATCTCACCTTGTACACTCTCCATATCCATTTGTAAATGTGATATTTCTGGCATGACAAGGGTTAATTTATCATATATTCTTCACAGCACCATAGGCTGTCCTTATTCCTTGTTTCTGTTCCCCTTTGCAGACAAGCTGCTCCTCTATGGGCTCTATCACAGGAATTGCAGCAGTTTTCTTTCACTCATTTTTTTTCACATGCAGCGATCACTTCTGTGACTTTTTTGCACTCTATTCACCCACGCCCCACGTTGGGCGCTAGTTTTGTTTTAAAAAGCCACTATAACTTAGCCCCGAGATATGTGTTGCACATATGATGAATAAATAAATTCCACAGTGTGATAGGGGCAGGTGAAATTGGGGTGTTTAATAGATTGTAGCTGCAAGACACATGGGACATACATTACTGTGGGGGAACAGGGTACAACTGAACAAAACAATGATAAAGTACAGCAAACATACATAAAACTGTGCACGTATAGTCTCAAATGCTTCGGAATAACATTTCAGTTATGGATTGCAAAAAGCACATGTCCTGTACACTAGGAATGTATATCTGCAACAGCATAGCTCCCAACTGTCCCTGATTTCGAGGGACTGTCCCAGAAATGTCCCTCTGTCCCTCATTCCTCCTCATTTGTCCCTCAGTTTGGTCTGATCTATATAGTTTTATATAAAATGCACTTTTTATCTATCAAAAAGTGTTTCCCAGTGCTAAACCTTTCATCTGATTTCTAAATCGCTGCATTTGTAAATTCCAAAAGCCAATATAAAGAATAGTAGTGGTAAAAAAGCACTTGTGGGTTTAACCAATCTTGTTTTTTTTTGTACAATACTCCTTTAAGGGGG
The DNA here is from genome assembly GCF_042186555.1 of Aquarana catesbeiana. NCBI lineage: Eukaryota > Metazoa > Chordata > Amphibia > Anura > Ranidae > Aquarana > Aquarana catesbeiana. Next base: position 318,141,500 of record NC_133330.1, read on the forward strand.
CGTGGTAAGGGGTGTGTCCTATGCCTGCATACTTTTGCTGATAGGTGTCCCTCATTCCCATCTCAAAATATTGGGAGGTATGGCAAAAGTACAATAAAAATCATACAGTTTGTTCTCATATTACACTGTGGCAGCATTTACTTGTCACAGGAACATACACTAAATCATTTTAGTGCTAGTTATGGCTTTTCTTTGATATTTCTTACCTGCAGGACACATGGGACATACATTACTCTGGGGGAACAGGGTGCAACTGAAGGAAGTTCCCACCAGAAACAAGTTACCCTATTTTCCTTCCCACCTGCTGTACAGGCAGTGTTCTAGGAAATATGTCCCCTTTTCAGAGCAGGATTTTGGGTTCAGGCTGCTGCTACTGAACATATCATATAAACTATATAACATAAACTTTATTTTTGAGTGGTGTCTATTTTTATACATCCTTTACATATGCAAATCTCAATTTTCCTTGTAAAAAAAAAAGTTTGTCTCCTCTGCCAAGTTTGCTGACTTTTAGGTTCCATTCACACTGTTATCTTGTGGTAACAGGTGGCAAAGCTGGTTGTGTGTAATGTTGTGGTAAGGGATAAGATTCAGATTTCTGGCTGAATATTGATCAAATATAGTATAGGCCAGGTTGTCATTGACCAAATATGGTCATATCAATATTTGCTCAATGATGTCACCCAGCATCCTACACTAGGGTGACCAGACGTCCCGAATTTCCAGGGATGGTTCCCGGACTGAAGACACTGTCCCCGGACCACCTTTGTCACCGGTTTTGTCCCCAGTTTCAGGGGCGGCGGTGGGGGGATTTACAAGCACCGATCTCCCTGTGTGGCTTTCAGTGAAGCAGCTGACAGCCGCTTCTCCTCCTCTCCCTCTGTGGCCATCAGCTGCTTCATTGAAAGCCACACAGGGAGATCAGTGCTTCTAAATGCTCCCACCACCGCACCAATCATCCCTGACTGCCCATCAAAATGTCCCTAATCTCTGGGTTCCTGTACCCTCCTCTGGTCCTCCTCTGTGCTCCTCCAGCTCCCCCTCTGTGCTCCTCCAACTCCCCCTCTGTGCTCCTCCGACCCCCCCCCTGTGCTCCTCCAACTCCCCCTCTGTGTTCCTCCGGTCCCCCCTCCTCCTGGATCTTCAGGATGAGAGCGAAGGAAGGAGCCAGTAAAAATGTCATTTACCGGCTCCTTTTCTGAATGAACAGAGTCAGTGATCACTGACTGTCCATTCATAACTGAGCATTGTAACCTGTGTTTATGATGTTTCAGTTTATGAATGGAGAGGAGCCTCTGTCTTTTGTCCATTCATCTTCAGTGCAGCTGAGGCTGCTGAGAAAGGGACTGGGGAATTTGTGTGCTCAGTCCCTTTCTCTTTCTCAAAGGGGAGATGTGAGGGGTGTTTAGACCCCTGATATCTCACCAAAGCCCTCCCAACAGAGCTGATAAAAAAAAAAGAATTGTAATAAATAAATATTTAAAAATGTAATTGTAAAAATAATAAAAAATGAAATAAATAAAAAAAATTCTGACACCATCCACCCCCCCCCCCCCAAAAAAAATTGTAAAAAAAAAATAACAAAAAAAATATAAATTGTAAAGATAAAATTGTAAAATAAATTTGTAAAAAATAAATAAAATAAATATAAAAAGCTACTGATACTGTCCACTTCTCAACCGACACCAGCCACTGCCCTACTAATACGATCCACTGCCAACCCCCTCCCCCCAAAAAAAGAATTATGAAAAAAATAAAAAAAATAAAAAGAAGAAATTAAACTGTAAAACTAAATAAATATATTTGTAGAAAATGTATAAATAAAAAACTACTGTCACTGTCCACTGCTCTACTAACACCGTCCAGCCATAACCATCCACAGCCCCCAAATTTTAAAAAAAATATTTGAAAAAAAATAAAATAATAAAAAGAAAAAAAATCCAGAAACCATTCACTGCCCTCACAAAATGTTTGTAAAACAATAATACAAAAAAAAAAAATAATAATGACACTACTCTACTGTACTGACACTATCCACTGCCCTACTGACACCATCCTGCACATACTTCCCACCACCTTATACTCCACACTCTTCTCCTGCACATACTACCCACTGCCATATGCTCTGCACTCCTCTCCCTTAGCTGATCATTATATTAATGTCACTGTTGATGTCAGTGTCAGTTAGTCAGTTTAAGCCAGCCATAGATGATTAGAATCTTGCCTGGTTTAGCAGGGACCGGCTAAGCTTCAAACCATCTCTAGGTGCAGCCCTAAACTCTGCACATAGCGCACCCCTGAACTCTGCAATCTGTACATAGCACACCCCTGAACTCTGCACTCTGTACATAGCACACCCCTGAACTCTGCACTCTGTACATAGCACACCCCTGAACTCTGCAATTTGTACATAGCACAACCCTGAACTCTGCAATTTGTACATAGCACACCCCTGAACCCTGCCCTCTGTTCATAGCACACCCCTGAACTCTGCACTCTGTACATAGCACACCCCTGAGCTCTGCACTCTGTACATAGCACATCCCTGAACTCTGCAATTTGTACATAGCACACCCCTGAACCCTGCACTCTGTACATAGCACACCCCTGAACTCTGTACTCTGTACATAGCACACCCCTGAACTCTGCACTCTGTACATAGCACACCCCTGAGCCCTGCACTCTGTACATAGCACACCCCTGAACTCTGCACTCTGTACATAGCACACCCCTGAACTCTGCACTTTGTACATAGCACACCCCTGAACTCTGCACTCTGTACATAGCGCACCTCTAGGGTTGCCACCTTTTCTTTGAGCCAAACCCGAACACTTCAGCGGGGCTTGGCATTTTTTTGTAGCATACATTATAAGATGGTAAAATACCCGGGACACCTCTGTGTGCCCTAGGGGAGTAGTAATGTGGCACGCGCAGCAGTGAACAGTGGGTGTAGACATAGTACAGCAGATGGTCAGAGACTGCAGACATGATACAGGAGATGGTCAGAGACTGCAGACATAGTACAGGAGATGGTCAGAGACTGCAGACATAGTACAGGAGATGGTCAGAGACTGCAGACATAGTACAGGAGATGATCAGAGACTGCAGACATAGTACAGGAGATGGTCAGAGACTGCAGACATAGTACAGGAGATGGTCAGAGACTGCAGACATAGTACAGGAGATGGTCAGAGAATGCAGACATGATACAGGAGATGGTCAGAGACTGCAGACATAGTACAGGAGATGATCAGAGACTGCAGACATAGTACAGGAGATGATCAGAGACTGCAGACATAGTACAGGAGATGATCAGAGACTGCAGACATAGTACAGGAGATGATCAGAGACTGCAGACATAGTACAGGAGATGATCAGAGACTGCAGACATAGTACAGGAGATGGTCAGAGACTGCAGACATAGTACAGGAGATGATCAGAGACTGCAGACATAGTACAGGAGATGATCAGAGACTGCAGACATAATACAGGAGATGATCAGAGACTGCAGACATAGTACAGGAGATGATCAGAGACTGCAAACATAATACAGGAGATGATCAGAGACTGCAGACATAGTACAGGAGATGATCAGAGACTGCAGACATAGTACAGGAGATGATCAGAGACTGCAGACATAGTACAGGAGATGGTCAGAGACAGCAGACATAGTACAGGAGATGATCAGAGACTGCAGACATAGTACAGGAGATGATCAGAGACTGCAGACATAGTACAGGAGATGATCAGAGACTGCGGACATAGTACAGGAGATGATCAGAGACTGCAGACATAGTTGGGCTGAAATTGCAACCGGGTCACATATGAATCGCACAGAACGCACAGCGCGTTCCTGTGTTTTCATAGTGTGAACCTGTCCTGTTACCTGGAATCCACACTTTGCTCCACTAACTTGCTTGGAAGGGGGGCTCTAGTATGGGCACCTGGAGCAATTTTTCACATCTCTTGTGGGGTACCAAGGGCCACCCGCTCTGTGGTAGACATCTCTTTAATATTGGGGGGAGAGGATATGTCTGGATTTCATATCCAAGCCCCCTTGTAGCACAGATATTAAAGTGCCCCCTAGAAGATATCCCCCCATTACTCAAAGTGAACTGTAGGCTAGTTCCCCCCCTCACCCTCTTGTTCATGCCCCCCATCCTCTGGAAGACTCACTGTGGATTTGTTGATAGATGATCTCAGTCCGGCAGCGTTGTCGGCAGCTTGGTGAGCCTTTCCCTCCCCTCCTCCTCCTCTGTGTACACAGGAAAACAACACAGCAGCAGGAGGAGGAGGGGCGAGTTCACTCCACAGCACTCTCTCTGCACCGTGTCTGTGTCCTGCAGCTGGGGACAGCGGGGAGAGATGTCGGGTCTGCTCTGTCATGAAAAGTGGAGCTCACGGGCGGCATGCTTGAACAAAGATACCCCGCACAACTGCATGCATTCCATTACTATGATTCGTCGGGGAAGTTAATTAGCGGTCCACCTGTGTAGGCAAGGCACGGAGCCACCGGCGGGTCTGAATAATGTGCCAGAGACCCGGACACATGTTTCAAAACCCGTACTGTCCGGGTGAATCCTGGACAGGTGGCAACTCTGCGCACCTCTGTGCTTCTTTGGTAAGAATAAAATACAAAATATGCATTTTATTTATCTCATGGACAAAATGTGAGAAATAACGTATACAATCATTCCATACACACATACCACATATTCTGCATATATAATTTGAGGAAAATATGCTTATACAATAGTTTACTGTTTGCCAATAAAATATATACTGTATTTATTGGCGTATAACACTCACTTTTTCACCATGAAACTCGGGTGCAAATAGCGTGTGCGTGTTATACGCCGATACTTCAATTTTAGCTGCCTTGGAGGGGACAGGGAGGGGGGCCGGGCGAGCGCCGTCAGACAGAGGCGGCTCTCTAATTAGGCAAATTAGGCGGTCGCCTAAGGCCTCACCCTCTCAGAGGCCTCGCGGCCACCTAGTTTGCCTAAAGAGCTGCCTCTGCTATCCTACTATCCTAAGAGACCGCACTGACACCAGCACTGAGAGAGACCGCACTGACACCAGCACTGAGAGAGACCGCACTGACACCAGCACTGAGAGAGACCACACTGACACCAGCACTGAGAGAGACAGAGCACTGACACCAGCACTGAGAGAGACAACACTGACACCAGCACTGAGAGAGACAGCACTGATACCAGCACTAGCAGAGTGTACACTGACACCAGCACAGAGAGACAGAGCACTGACGCCAGCACTGAGAGAGAGAGGTTAATGACATCAGCACTGAGACAGAGCACACTGCACTGAGATAGAGTGCCCTGACACCAGTACTGAGAGCAGGCCAGCACTGACACCAGATTTGAAATAGGGGACACTGACACCAGTACTATATGCAATTCATTTTCATTGCTTGAATTATTTTTTCCCTTATGGACGTGAGTGGGGCCTCATGTCTAAGTTATGCCTAAGGCCTCACAAAGCCTAGAGCCGCCTCTGCCGCCAGATTACATACAGGAGAATCTCCTGTTTACTTGGCAGCCTGTGTAATAGGAATTCCCATCTCCTGGGCCGCCATTGAACCACCGTTCTGTATAGCATATTAGATTCTCACTGTATGTAATCTGTCGGCGCTCGTCCCGCCCCCCTCCCTGTCCCCTCTAGGCTGCAGATGGGCATTGATCAGGCTGCACTGATGGCAATGGTGAGGCTGCTGCATTGAAGGCAATGGTGAGGCTGCTGCATTGATGGCAATGGTGAGGCTGCTGTATTGATGGCAATGGTGAGACTGCATTGATGTGGACTGATGTGGCTGCATTGATGGCACTTGTGAGGCTGCAGATTGGCATTGACCCGTATTTTGCTTCAAAGTTCCTTATTTAAAATGTAAGTTTTTTTTCTGAAACTTCCCTCTTAAAATTAATGTGCGTGCTATACGCCGATAAATACGGTATATATATGTCCCAGGATTTCATTTTAAAAATCTGTTACAAACACCGGCCTTAAATCTCAACAAACTGTGTTAAGTTTGGGGTTTGTAGATTTCCAGCTGGGTTCAACCAACCTTGCCAGGTTCGCTCATCTCAAGTGTTAGTGTGGTTGTGTGTTATTTTAAATAGCATCTAAATACACTATTTCAGTGGAGGATAACAAACGTACAGTACATGCAGTGCAGTGTAGCACAACACATGCTGCATATGCATTGTGATGCACTGCTTGACCAAGTTATTTTTTCTATGCACTAAGGTGTGCTGCCATCCCGTTCAAAATGAATGGAATGCCCTAATGCAACATGCCTTACCCCACAGTAATGCAGTGCGATGTGTGATGGGGCCCTAATATAATTTAAATACCCAATGGCCTATAGGGAGATTTGGGAGGGGGTGGGGTCAGTTCAACTTTTTCATAATATGTTTAATTTAATTGTCAAAATATTGACAGGTGTACGTTAAAGGATAACAATACTTTTATACAAATTAACTTAATTGCCTTCTCCTCCCCTCCTTGTACATACAGTAGATCTAATTACAGATTTTAGATCAATGGGGGACTTAAAGGAGATGTTTGGGATTTAAAAAAACACTCTGACCACTGGGCTTCACTGTCCCACCTGGGGGCCTGATGTTGTCATGGTGGGTGTCGCAGGGAAGGGCGGCAGAAGCTCAGCGGACCTCTATCTGCTCAGCCTCCCTCCTGTACACAGACCAGAAAGTGACATGTATGTAGGGTTGCCACCTGTACGGTTTTCTGCTGGACAGTCCGGTTTTTCAAAGATGTGTTCGGGTTTACTTCTGCCCCAGACCCAGACACATCATTCACATGGACTGCACCAAGAGTGACATGTCTCCCCTCTCCCTGACAGCAGCTTGGTTCAGCAGAGCAGAGTGCCAGTGTATCAAAGCTCCTCCCCTCCTCCTCTTTCTCCATTCTGTACACACATGAGGAGAAGGGGAGCAGGGACATGCTGATATCAGGTTTGTAGAAAGTTTTTATTATGCTCTGTAGATGGAGGAGGGAGGGGGAGAGAGCTGCTGGAAAGGAGGACAAGGTAGAAAATAGGTGGCGTGATCGAGGGGTTAGGAGGATATGTGCTGGGGGGGGGGGGGGCTTTGGCAGGGGGAAGATATGCTAGAAGTGTGGATTGGATTTAAAATCTGGCAACCTCTCCTTGCACTTTCTCTCTCCTTACCTAAGGACCCCTCCAGCATATATCCTACCCCCCACCTCTCTCCCTTACACTGGCCCTCTTCTCTCACAAAGCACCGCCCCCAACACATATCTGACCCCCCCAAGTGCCCCCAGCACATATGGGCACAGGCTGCATATGATGGGCACAGAAGCTCTATGATTGGCACAGATGCTGCATATGATGGGCACAGTGGCTGTATGATTGGCACAGAGGCTGCATATGATGGGCACAGGCTGCATATGATGGGCACAGGCTGCATATGATGGGCACAGAGGCTGCATATGATGGAAACAGAGGTTGCATATGATGGGCACAGTGGCTGTATGATTGGCACAGAGGCTGTATGATGGGCACAGAGGCTGCATGATTGGCGCAGAGGCTGCATATGTTGGGCACAGTGGCTATATGATTGGCACAGAGGCTGTATGATGGGCACAGGCTACATATGATGGGCACAGAGGCTGTATGATGGGCACAGAGGCTGTATATGATGGGCACAGAGGCTGTATGATTGGCCCAGAGGCTGCATATTATGGGCATAGAGGCTGCATATTATGGGCACAAAGGCTGCAAATGATGGGCACAGAATCTGCATGATTGGCACAGAGGCTGCATATGATTGGCACAGAGGCTGTATGATTGGTACAGGCTGCATATGATGGGCACAGAGACTGCATATGATGGGCACAGAGGCTGTATGATTGGCACAGAGCCTGCATATGATGGGCACAGTGGCTGTATGATGTGCACAGAGGCTGCATATGATGGGCACAGGCTGCATATGGTGGGCACAGAGACTGTATGATTGGCACAGAGGCTGTATGATGGGCACAGGCTGCATATTATGGTCACAGAGGCTGCATATGATGGGCACAATGGTTGTATATGATAGGCACAGAGGCTGCATATGATAGGCACAGAGGCTGCATTTTATGGGCACAGAGGCTGCATTTTATGGGTACAATGGCTGCATTTGATGGGCACAATGGCTGCATTTTATGGGGTACAGTGAGACTGCAACTGATGGGTTTTTTTTTCAGAATTTTTCAGTTTGTTTTTTTTAGCACCAGCCACCACTGCCTCCCCCCCCCCCCAGCACATATCTAACACTCCCCACCCCCCTGCTAGCACTAGCCCTCTCCCCAGGACATATCTGACCCCTGCTTTCCGTGCAGAACACTCACAATTCAGCCACGAGCACTGTTTACTGCAGCGAGCTATGTGCCACATTACTATTCACTTTCAGGCAACCAAAAGTGTCTCAGGTCTTTTATAACCTTATAGCGTATACCCCCCCCCCCCCCCCAAAAAAAAAATGGTGGCAACCCTACATGTATGTCATCACTTCCTGGACAGGAGCTGTCATTATCAGGGATCAGTACTGAGGGAAGCAGCTGATGGAACATGGTTTGTGTTCCATCAGCTGCAGTGGATCAGAAAGGAGACATCCAGGTGGCAAAATGCACCTCCGCCACGTAGACAAAAATCCTTCTTCTGGTCCTGTTTACAGGGACAGGAAGTGAGGGTATTTCTGCTGGGAAAGTAAATTTCACTGGGATAGGGAGTGATGGTATTTCCATGGAGAAAGTGGACATCACTGGGACAGGAAGGAAGGGAGGTTATCTCAGTGGAGAAAGTGAATAGCACATGATATATCTGTGAAATAGTTGAACGTGGATTATTCCAGCCAAAACTGATATTTCAAATTCAGGTAGGCATTAGTTGGTTTAATCACCTTCTCTTTTCTTATATCTCTTCCAGACTCCATTTGTGAAGATTCCCTGCTATCATCTGTAGCTCTGTCCATTCCCACCAAACCATAATGAAGGTGTAAATCTACCTTACGCTGTGTACACACGACCGGACCTTTCGTCGGACTGAACTCTGAAGGACTTTTCGACTGAGTTCCGGCGGAGTTCCAATGAAACGGACTTGCCTACACACGATCACACCAAAGTCCGTTTCGAACGTGATGACGTGCGACCGGACTAGAATAAGGAAGTTCATAGCCAGCAGCCTACAGCTGCCCTTGCGTCCTTTTTTGTCCGTCGGACTAGCATACAGACAAACGGATTTTTCGATCAGACTCGAGTCCGTCAGAAAGATTTGAAACATGTTCTATTTCTAAAGTCCGACAGATTTTTCAACAGAAGTGGTCAGATGAAGCCCACACACGATCGAATTGTCCGACGGATTCGTTCCGGTCGAAAAGTCCGGTCGTGTGTACACGGCATTACACAATATCCACCCAGGCGAAGGGGTGGCGCTGAAATAGGGAAGTAGCCTCAATAATTGGACAGAACTGGTGGGGGTATCTCACCAATGTAGTCCACAAGAGATATCAGAATTCTGCTTTGTATTTCAACTTTCCAGCCACCACCTGAAAAAAAAAAAAATCGCAGATACCAGTTTGAAGTCGGCTTGTAAACAAGATGCTGACATGACTCATTACTAAGTAAAAAAAAAAAAAGGATTTCAGATAACCGATCTTCACGAAGACACGCACACAGCCATCACCACAGTAGATGCCCATCCATCAAAGCAATTAACGGCCTCCTAAAGGGAAAGCGTCCAAGGAGGAGGAGGAGGAAAGTGAACAGGTAAAACCTAAACGATCCGGCCGCTTTAAGTCATATTCATTTATAAATCAGTCCGTTTGATCAATAACAGTAATTTTGCTTAAATTATATAAGCCTCTCTGAACATATTGAGAGAGGGAAGAAAGGGGTCGCCATGGAAACAGAATCGACGTTTGTGCTGTAGAGCAGCCGTCCCTCCCACCTAGCAGTCACTCCCCCCCCCCCTGTTTTATCTACATCAGCATGCATGGTGAATCCAGGACATGGTATAGATCTCAGAGTTGTCAGGTGAGCAGAAAGGATTGTGTAGGTTCCACCGTCTCAGAAAAAGATTGACAGTTCAGACACCGTCTCCGTACAGATTACAAAACATATTCTACCAGACCCCCACCCCCAGTCCCAGCTTCCTGTTCCTATCAATTATCAGCAGTCAGCGTTTGTTAATTTTAATTTGAAATAAGCCACCAGGAGGAGATCATGGCTCCTTCGTGAACTCATTATCATCTGAGATGTTTATGACTTGGGAAAATTGTTGTGTTGTACCGTTACAGGTAGGCATTAGGTCTTTGAGGCTGTCAGCGTAGTGCAGTAGCATAGAACGGAGATGACTGTGGAATCGAGTCTGTTTCTTTTTTTTTTTTGCTTGTGCGAAGGGATTAAAGAAATTATAGAGAAGACAGTAAAGTATTTATAATTGAATTCACCCCTCTGCCACCTCTCAGCAGTTCACCGTAGGCTTCTATAGATCCCAGAATTCCAGTAATCACAAAGGGTTCTTTCACACAGGTGGCTGAGCCACGGTTTTACACCCTCCCAAATCCTAACACATGCCAGGGCCACAATGCTTTGCGGCCACAGCATTTTTAACTCGGTATTGCCTGTCAAACTAGCCTATTAGGTTTAATGGGGTTGTGTTGAAACTGCATGCAATGTGGTAGTGGGGCAATATAGGGTTTAAATCAAACACTGAGGAGGCTACTCCTCCTCACTGCTTGTCAAATGCTCTTTGAAAGGTGATTAGTAAATTCCCCTATACTCGTTTGTTTTGTCTACAGGTCAAAGTCAAACCCCAACCATACAGCTAAGCCGGGGCTTTACACTTTCATATTCTTTTGGAAAGGATAAGGAAGGCCCGGAACTATGAGGAACGAAGTGTAGGGCTGGCATGACAGGGTGGAAGGGGAACCAGGAAGCGTAGAGTTAACGTGTTCAAAGGGAGAGGTGTGAGGTTTACTTATGTGGAGTGGAGGAGCGAAGGAGAGTAGACTGCAGGAAGGGGTGGGACAGTAACAGTCATAATTGGGAAGCCATTGGATGAACGTACCTCCCTTGCTGGTATAGGCAGGAATTATGATGGAGGTGGGGACCCCTTGGATGGGGTTTAAAAACTGTTGGTGGGATACAAGTGGGGAACCATCAGTTGGTATGGTGTGCTCTGGTTGGGTGTGGTCCAATAATAGGGACTAGGTGGTGGTAGACCTGTAAGGTCTTTGGGCAAGTGTTAATGTTCCTGAGGCAGTGTTTTTCATTTTTTTTCTTGCATGTTTTTGAGGCTTTTTTTTTTTTTTTAGTCCAGTGGTTCCCTACCTCTTTCCTCAAGTTTCCTCCATTAGATCATGTTTTCAGGAATTTCCTCACTTTGCACAGGTGCTTTGTCAAAAGTTTGGTATTTAACAGCTATTATATCTAAGACAATACATTGCATGTTGGGGGTACTTGAGGACTGAGGTTGGGAACCAATAATGGAAAGCTAGTTACTGGGTGGAGGGAATAGTTGTTGGTCACAAAATTGTGCTAAACAGTTATGCCTTTTTCAGGTGTTCCCACTTAAGTCTATTGGGTCCAAACCACATGATCATGCCCCAAAGACACTCCTATACTTTTTCTGAGAAATGAGCATTGAACAGGCACCGTAGAACTCAACAAAATGGTGACCATCTGCACACAGACACCGAGTCTCTGTTAAATAAATATGAATGGGTAAAAGATGGCTTCAGCGCCTGATCTCCACCTGTAGAGAACTCTTCCTCTACGATTAAGCTCAGAAAAGGGAGATAAATGCTTGGGGAGTTCTCTACAGGTGGAGAACAGGAGCTGAAGCCATCCTTTGCCCATCTCATTCACGTTTATGCAACAAGGAGTTGGTGTCTGTGTGAAGACAGTCACCATTTTGTTGAAGTCTACTAGAACCTGACAAGCTGGTCCTGTCTGTCTTGCACCAGCCTATTCACATGCTAATCTGACTGACACAGGTATGGGGGGCATTCGAGGAGCACTATTTTCATTGTTTTGGGCTACTTACTGTATATAAGCACAGAAGAATAATATGGAAATCTGGCGACAAACATTAAAGTGTTTCTGAAAAGCTAGGTGTGAATGGGGGCTCACTACTGTTTTTTTTAATTCTTTATTTTTGAAGTGATACATCGATAGTTACATTTTACAAAATTGAGTTCAACTTAGTAAAATAGCCAGTTGATATACAGTAGTACAAACAGATCGTGAAAAGCGTGATAAAGTAGGAGCATATGTAAAAGAACACTTTATAAAGAATAACTGAAAGTGACGGGGTATGTTGAAGGTGTGTGTAATATGGATAAGAAGAATGAGGCGGAGGTGGGGGTAATGAACAAGATGAGATATTGTGGACGGGGGAATTAATAATTATTATCGTTAAATATATTGACGCTTCAAAGAAAAATCTAGACTCTTTGTAGAAACCCTTCTATTTACCAATTCATGGAGGTTCCAGCATCTCCATTTTGCTGGGCCCTCAGGCCATGATTCATTTCAGGCATTGACATCCTCATGTACCCAAACATTACAGCTGTCCAGCATAGCTGATCTGAATGGCCTCAAGTAACAAAGAAATTTAGAAATTCTATAATTAGCAGAGTCCATTAATTGAAGGCATACATCATTAAGCAAAGCATTTTCAGGTAGATCAGCTTAAAAATGTGTCCCGTTAGTTGGTGAGATTAGAGATGGACAACCTTGTGATGCACAATTAACCTGGATGCTCTTTATAAATGAATACTTGAAAACACCAAAAGATTTCTTTGGAAAAAAAATACAGACCTGATCTTCTAAAAGCACCAGATGGAAAACAAAGTTTTTGTCTTTATGTTACCAACTGTAATAAATGTACTGCAGTTTGAGCAGAGTTATTATATATATATATATATATATATATATATATATATATATATATATACACACACTATATTGTCAAAAGTATTGGGGTGCCTTTACACGCACATGAACTTTAATGGCATCCCAGTTTTAGTCCGTGGCGTTCAACATTGAGTTGGCCCACCCTTTTCAGCTATAACAGCTTCATCTCTTCTGGGAAGGCTGTCCACAAGGTTTAGGAGTGTGTCTATGGAAATGTTTGACCATTCTCCCAGAAGTGCATTTGTGAGGTCAGGCACTGATGTTGAGGATGAGAAGGCCCAGCTCGCAGTGTCCACCCAAATTCATCCAAAATGTGTTCTATCAGGTTGAGGTCAGGACTCATCCATGTCTTTTATAGACCTTTGTTTGTGCACTGGTCCAAATCATTTGGTGGAGGGGGGACTATGGTGCGGGGATGTTTTTCAGGAGTTGGGCTTGGCCCCTTAGTTCCAGTGAAGGGAACTCTTAATGCGTCAGCATAACAAAACATTTTGGACAATTTCATTATCCTAACTTTGTGGGCACAGTTTGGGGATGGTCACTTCTTGTTCCAACATGACTGCGCACCAGTGCACAAAGCAAGGTCCATAAAGACATGGATGAGCGAGTTTGTGGTGGAGGATCTGCATGTCCCTCCTAAATGCACAACCGTGACCGTGTTGGTATATATGATCAATAGAGTTTACTAGAGTTTGTTCATGTTTTTCATCTACCAGGTCATGAACGTGGCTCAAGTAAAGGTACACCATGTGTATGGCAGTGATCACCACTGGATCAATCTTCATGCAGAGGCCATCTGCACTACCACTGCAACTCAGAGGGAAGGACAGTGGCAAAAGACCCAGGCCCGACCCTCTGCTTTCAACTTGTCCACCTAAAGGCTGGGCCAACTAAGCGACCAAGCTGTGTTTCTTAACTGCAGTAGAGGAAAGTGACATGACCATGCTAAAAATGCTGCACGCTAGGAGAGTTTGGATAACAAGATTGGCTGAATAAAATTCCATTTGTTCGACAGGTAAAACAGAGTTTAATGTATTTACATGTATTTCGGTTGCATGAAATGAAACGGCTTTTGCATTTTTTGCCATTAGCGGAAAAGGAATCTACAGCCGCAAAGTCTGACCTTTTCAAGTATATAAGTATTTTGTATTCACAGCAGACACAGCCTACATGCCTAGTGGCTATCATTTTCACTCTCAAATTTGCCCTGTTTAGCTGGTGTCCCATTGACCTAAATTCCATTTCTTGCTGGTGTCCTTATTACCTAAATATTCCTAAATCAGACCTTGAGAAAACTCAGACCAAGTACTCCCTGGTTCCAAGCTTCTGTGAGATCTCAAAGGAGAAAGATACTGTAGCCATCAAAGGATCTTGTTACAATAGACTGCAGTCCTGATGATAAACATTGTGAAGAGCTCGATGAATTGGATGGAATGTCCATTTTTTTTCTTTTTTTTTAACAAATTCACCCTCTTATCTGTATAGTAAACTTTTTTCTGAACAGCTGCTGAGGTTGCAGGATAAGCGGCATGGTGCATCAGTTGTGATTGTTAACAATCCATATAAGCAAACTAATTGACTTATCTTCAAAGAATGAACAGGAAGTACACTATATACCAAAAATTTGTGATCACCTGATTATCCAACCTATATGAGCATGCTGGACATCCCATTATAGTTAAAGTTAAAATGAGCTTCTTTAACTCTCTGGTACCCGTTAAGCCTTTCACTAGAGTTGGGCAACAATTGCAGCCAAGCAAAAGTTCAGAACATCGCCTAGAACACCCGAATTTGTGGGGCCTGGCATGGATTGGGCAGGGACCTCTACAAGCAGACTAAGGGGATTCCCCAGGCACTATATTTAAAGGAATTTTTACATTTTTATTGTTTCACTTTAAGCATCATTAAAATCACAGCTCTTGTATCTTATTTAAAAAAGCTTGTTGCATTGATACATGTCCCACAGGGCAGGAGCCAGGTCCCCATACCCTTTTTAAGGCCAAAAACTTGCATATAAGCAGTGGCGTCGCTATGGGGGCTGCTCCACCCGCCAGAGGGATTACATCCAGGGCCAGCCACCGGATTGCCTCCACTGCTCACTAAGGCCCCTTTCACATGATTGGACGTCAGGTCCGCCTGTCAGTTTTAATGGCGGACCTGAACGGGCGCTCCATGTTAGCCTATGGAACGACGGATGTCAGCGGAGACATGTCCGCTGACATCCGACCCAGTCTGATCCGCTAAAAGCAGATGGATGCCTCTACTTTCGGATCCGTCGCTGGCGGATTGGATCGGGTGAGATCTGATGAAAATAAACATGCTGTCCGTTTTCGTCCGATCTCTCCATAGGCAGCAGCAGCTCTTGACAAGCCCCTCCCTGCTCAGTGAGCAGAGAGGGGCCTGTCATCCGCCGGCTCAGCGGAGATCAATGGAGAGATCTCCCGCTGAGCCGGCGGACCGAGGCGGACTCCGTGGAAGCGGGCCTAACACAGCAGAGTGTAACAGGGAGCAGGAGGCAAAACAGGAGGCTAGGTGATCCTAGCAACAAATCACCTGCTGATTAACTTGGGAAGTTAAATCTGGCAGCTCCCGCTATTTAGCATTGCAGTTTCTCTCTCCCCTTCGGCCTCCTGCTCCCTTCTCCACTCTGCTGTGTCTCCTGCTCTGTGCACCCAAATAAGGTAGAAAGGGGCAGAGATGTGGGGGGTAGGGGCTGTGTAAAGTAAAGGGGTTCAGAGGTGTGGGGGAGGCTGTGTAATGTAAAGGGGTTCAGAGGTGTGGGGGGGGCTGTGTAATGTAAAAGGGTCCAGAGTTGTGGTGGGGGGGCAGCTGTGTAATGTAGAGCGGTCCAGAGTTGTGTGGGGGGCGGTGAAATCTACAAGGGGCCAGAGGTTTGGGGTGCTGGGTAATGTAAAGGGATCCAGAGATGCGGGGATGTGTAATATAAAGGGGTCCAGAAGTGCAGAGCTGTGTAATGTAAAGGGGTCGAGAGGTGTGAGGGCTGTGTAATGTAAAGGGGTCCAGAGGTACAGGAGCTGTGTAATGTAGAGGGAACCAGAGGTCCGGGGGCTGTGGTCTGTGTAATGTAAAGGAGTTCTTCCTACATTTTACCTGCAGTTAAAGCTGCAGTTCTATAGATTTCTATTAGGTTGCACGGTTTTTTCCTGCATTTTCTGAAAGCGCACCAAAAGTCCTGCATGCTGCATCTTAGGCGCACTTTAGAAAATACTTAAAAATAGAAGTTCAGCCAAAAACTAACTCTAAATCTATTGACAGCCACATTTTTGAAAACCAATCTATCTAACCCTGTAAAGCAAAAATCGCTATACTTATCTCTTCTGCAACCGCTCCACTCCGGTCCCACACTGAGCTGTCAGTGGCGGCTCCTCTGTGTGGTAGTGTGCAGGAGAGACAGCCAGCAATGGAAGCTCCATAGTAACTCTATGGGTGACGTTACTTCCCAGGAATTTTCCAGCTGTCGTCAGCTGTCTCCTGCTCACAGCATCGCCGTGCCGCTGGACTGGAGACCGGAATGGATCAACTTGAAAAAAGGCATGTATAGCTTATGTATAGGTATGTAAAGCGATTTTTGCTTTACAGGGCTAGATAGGTTAGTCTTAGAATGTGGCTGACAGTAGATTTAGAGTTGGTTTGTTTTTGGCTGAACTTCCACTTTAGCCCCTTGGTGCCAGCTGGCGCTGGCCCTTTAAGGTGTTTGCTATGCTGGGAGGCGGAGCGGGGCTTATGGCCATGTAACCACCGTGGTTGGCTGTCACAACAATCACATGATTGCGCTCAGGACAACAAATAGGGCATTTTTAGACTGAGCAGACAATTTTTCCAGGGACCGGGGGGGGTTGGTCAGGCGTTCAAGGGGGGTGATTGGTGATGGGATAGTGAGGGGTTGGATCCTCCACACTGTAACGTAAATGGGCATTGTGATATTAAGGGGACTGCACTGTAACATAGCTCCCAACTGTCCATGATTTCGAGGGACTGTCCCTGATTTGGAACAATGTCCCTCTTTCCTCCTCATTTGTCCCTCATTTTTGTCTGATCTCTATATAAAATGCACTTTTTATCTTTCAAAAAGTGTTTCCCAGTGCTAAACCTTTCATCCAATTTTGAAATCGATACATTTGTAAATCTCAAAAGCCAGCATAAATGAATATTAGTGGTAAAAAAAGACTTGTGGGTTTAACAAATCTTTTTTTTTTGTGTAATTTTCTTTTTAGGGTGTGTGGCAGGGGTGTGTGTTCTCTACATACATACTTACATACTTTTACTAATAGGTGTCCCTCATTCCTATTTCAAAAAATTAGGAGGTATGACTGTAATGATTAGAGAGCCCCTTTGCAGGGAAGTCCCCTTTATATCGCAGTTCCCATTTACATTACAGTGCGCCTACCAATCACAGCCCCCATCACAGTCTCCCCTTGCAGTCATGCCCCCCGCCTCCCCTGCGCCGTCCTATCCTCGGCAGGGCAGAGGCAGGATTCAGCCTGTGTGTCCTCTCCAGGGCCCGGCTGCCGATACCATCCTATCAGCAGGGTAGGGGGCGGGAGGAACTGTAGATCTGGATCATATTAACAAGCGGATGATTACCCGCTTGTTAATATTAAAAGACTTCCACTCTCTGTGCAGATCTCCAGCTCCTAGCGCTGCATTCAGATCTGTAAAAAGGAAAAAAAATCCTTGTCAGTATTTTCCATGCATGCTCCTCAATACTCATACACATGTGTACATACATAAACCACACCCACCTTGAAAAAAAAAAGTCACCAAGATTATCAATTAGAATATTAATTGAAGTTTTTCATGCAAAAGAGGCTAATGAGAGGTGGAGGAATTGGAAACACTTATACTCACATGGATGTCTACATATCTATACAGAATAAATGCATGCACTCGGGCTCATACAGTATGGGATCATACTCTGTATTATTTTTCTTCCAGAAAGATGATTTGCTGTAAAAACATCATTCCTGTGTGCAGAGAGCCTGTCAGGGCTGGGCTCAGCCCTTCCTTCTCTGAGCTGGCCATTCAGCTGTCGACTAATTGCCAGCTCCTATCTCTCCACAGTTACTCAGCTGTTGATGATATCCTGCTCGTCAGTCCTGCTTACTTAAGCCGTCCAGTCCAGAGGAGCTCTGCCTTCACCTTGGTCAACATCACAGAAATCTCCTGCGATCCTGTTCAAGACTTGCTTTGCTGACATCCCTTCTGGCTCAAGATCCTGCTTGCTGTTCCACTACATTGATTCCTGACTTCTGGCTTGGCTGACTATCTGTTCCGGTTACTGAACTTTAGCTGTGTTTTGACTATGATTGTTCTTTTTAATTTTATTATTAAACAAGTGTGATTTAACTGTACTTCTGTCTTGGCCTGATTTCATGGTTTCTGACAGATCCTTAGGCCTCGCTCACAGGGGCATACTAAAATCTATGCCCATGGAGGGTGGTTACCTGCACAAGGGACAAACAGGTGTGCCATGCGTCAATGTGCCGTCAGTCCCACTGGTGTCAAGACTGACCCCCCCACCCCCATCCACTGAAGACTAACCTCCCCACCTCTATCTACTTCAAACTGACTCCTCTGACCACAAACTATTAACATCCCCACCCGCCCAGACTGACAGACCCACGCTCACTGAGGCACTAACACCCCCTACACCTTCTGACTCCCCCCAGACTGACCCAGACTAATTAGTTTAGCTCCCATCCATGAATTCACTTCCCCTCCAACCAATCCCTGTTTTTGAGAACTGGAGCAGCCTGCAGTAATTAGACACAGGGAGCGGAGCTTATGACTGCTCCAATCATAGACACGGGGCAGGGCTTGTGGCTCTCCAGACTATATCTGCAGCTCCTCAGTGTTCTGTCAGCAGGGGATTAGTGGCCAGGTTGAAGAAACAGAAGAAAATTCCACAAAGCCAGCCAGGTGATTGGATGAACATGTGTGTCCCCTCCCCCTCCTCTCTGAACATCTGGGCACTGACATCCCTGCCTGTATCCTCCATCCTCCTTCTCTGTTATCACCAACCAAGGATGACATAGTTGGCAGGGATGTGCAGAAATGCAGCCCCAAACTTGCATAGAACCACCACCATGCTTCACTGTTGCCTGCATACACTCATTATTGTGCCACTCTCCAGCCCTTTACCAACAAACTGCCACCTACTACAGCCAAATATTTCACATTTTGACTCATCAGTCCAGAGCACCTGCTGCCATTTTTCTGTACCCCAGTTCCTATGTTTTCATGCATAGTTGAGTCGCTTAGCCTTGTTTACACATCGGAGGTATGACTTTTTGGCCACAAATCTTCCATGAAGACCATCCGCCAGACTTTCTGGCCAGACTGCTCTGGATAGTAGATGGGTCTACCTAGGTTTCTGCCAGTTCTGTGCTAATGGCACTGCTGGACATCTTCCGATGTCGAAGGGAAGTAAGCATAATGTGTCTTTCATCTGCTGCATTAACTTTCCTTGGCTGACCACTTCATCTTGGGTCCTCAGCATTGCCGTTCCTTTGTGTTTCTTCGAAAGAGCTTGAACAGCACATCTTGAAACCTCAATCTGCTTTCAAATCTTTGCCTGGACGAGACCTTGCTGATGCAGTATAACTACTTTGTGTCTTGTTGATGTGCTCAGTCTTGTCATGGTGTATGACCTTTGACATTAAACTGTCTTCCACAACCTCAACTTAGTAGCAGAGTTGGGCTGTTCCTCACCCAGTTTCAATCCTCCCACTGTGTTTCAACCTACATATGAAATTAATGATCATTAGCACGAGCTTGGTATAATTGGTTAATCATACACCTGAGTCTAATAATACTAAATCTCTGACATTGTGCAAGTGTACAACGTGTGCAAGTGTAGAAATTCGTGCTGATTTGAAGCCAAAGGGTTGTCACACCAAATGTTAATTTGATTTAGATTTTTCTTCTGTTCGCTCACTTTGCGTATGTGTAAATTATTAAGAATAAAAAATTAAAATATATATTTTTGAAAGTATTCTTATTTTAGAGAATTTCTTTGCACCTGCCTAATTTTTGCACAGTGCTGTAGCTGAAAGCTACAGTATCTTCATTATTTATACAGCCATCATAGGAGGAAAATCTTTGAAATTCTACAGTCTGGCTTTGTGTCGGTCGAACAGGTATGATTAAAGATCTTTAACTACACGTGTGCGCAAATTGTAGCTTGGATATCTCTTTGTCTAATCTCTCTGGCGAAAGATTTTCTCACGCCTCTAACGCTCATTACTCAGGAACTACAAGATATTCAATCAATGCCCTTGTACGCAACGCCGTCCTACAGTGCAATCTGCATAATATTTGTTTATGGCCGTGTATGCGGTGCGGCGTATTTGCTTGCTGTTTGCATTAATAAATGCGCTGCATATGCTGGCGCCGATAAGTTACGCTTGCTGAGTACTGCGCGCAGGTACTAAATAAATCAATGCCCAGTGAGTACACAAATGGCAAAAATTAGGTTTCCTATTTAAATGGCATTTGAATTCATAATTTATGGCCACATATAGACAGGCGATAATTCAGCAGAACAAAGAGAATACAGAACTATAGTTTTCTTTTATACTGATGAAAAAAAAAAAGTTCACTAAGCACTTTTTATTTCTTTTCTTTGGAAAAAAATTAATGTATCCACCACATACTGTATATGTCTCTGTCAGACACAGAATGAAAAGATTTACATTTTTCTTCCTGTAGCACTACCCCCTAAAAAGCCGCTGAGATTTGGGTCTCCCTACAGTCTGCACAACCAGGCAACACACATTTTCCAACTTGCATCCAGATACAAGAAACAGTCTATGGGCTTGGTTTCTTGTATTTTTTAGGGATTTTAATTTGGATAGGGTAAAGGGGTTATGGGATACCCAACTAGACTTGGGGAACAACAAAGTGAGGACAATTAACTTCTCTGGCACATTGCAAAAACAGATACTTGACTGTGTTCCAGCTGGAACCGCAACAGTCTTTAGCAAAGTAAAACCCCTCATAGGTATATGGTGTCCCCTGAGTGAATTTTTAGCAAAGTGACAACTTGTAGGAGCTGTTGGTCCCCTTAGTGGAAAACACCAGCCCACATGGCTACAGTATCTGATCCCAGGACAGGGGATGGGGTAAGACTTGCCAAGAACTTCTCCCTTATAGGCCGAGGTGGTGTAGAGGTACTCACACTGACCTGCAGCTATGGCTAAAACTACTTTCAGGCCTTCTGCTGGGCTGGTTCCTTAACAAACTATGCAGGCTGTCCTTCTCCCTGGTGGACTGCAGGGCAATTGAGCTCCCTTTGTAAGCTTTTCTCCTTCCTCCAACCTCCAGCCTGGAGGCAGAACCCGCCTTTTCCAGTGCCCCCTCCCAGGCTACACAGCAACACCTCAACCATCCATCTTCCACCCAACTCTCCTGCTGGCCAGGCTCCTTAATAGTTATAGGCTGGTTCAGCCGCCCTGCCAGGCCTCCTGCCTGGGGATGGGCCAGATTCCCAAAAATATTCAGATTAGTACTTCCTGGCCTCTGCCCACTAGCTTCTAGAAGCTTCTCCAAGCTTCTAGAACCAGGGGGAGATACCATATGCCTGACCTGCAGAGCCCCCCAGCCTGACCGAAAGTAAACCCTCCGACTCACACCCAGGCTTCTAACAAGCCTCTATCTATACTAAACCACTATGTACACAAGAGGGCGCTACATTTCTCATCGCTAAACAATGAAAATGAATTCCTCTCCCATGATGCAGAAGAAGCTCTGTCTATTATGCTCTAATAAATGTGAATAATGTGGAAAGTAGTTAAAATACACACTTAAATAGCGGTTGATGGACATCCTATTCCAAAACCATGAACACAACCAAGCACTATCAAGTATGCAGACCAGGAAAAATCAAAATATACATTAAACACACACAGTGAGGGGCTCCCCAAAAGAGCAATTGTCCCCACCACCATGATATTTGAAAAACAGAAAAATTGCTATTACATGACAAAAATAGTAGGTAGAGGTAGGAGGGGATTATAACGGTGCCAACAGAAAAATAAGCAATAGATACTAAAAATAACAATTTATTTTATTACGTATATATAGAAAAAGGACAAACACATATGGTGTACATATAAAATTACAGCAAATGCGGTACATATGATGAAAAAATAGAACAGTACAGGCCCAGATATTATAGGCCGATGGTGACAGGTAATCAATTCCTACATGTTTCGCCAAGGCATTGGCTTCCTCAGGGAAATGATATAGGCCTGTGCCAAAGACTTAAATGGTTCTAGATAAGGAACAAATAGAAAGCATGAGATCACAATACAGATCATTGTTCAATTAGATACAATCGAGTAATCAAATAAGCATTTGCTATTGCGATTCTATCTTCTCGGTGTGTGACTTAAGTATCTTTTTTGGACTATATGTGTTTGTCCTTTTTCTATATATATATGTAATAAAATAAATTGTTATTTTTAGTATCTATTGCTTATTTTTCTGTTGGCACAGTTATAATCCCCTCCTACCTCTACCTACTATTCTTACCAAATTGGGATGAGGTGCCATATCTGTTGAGGATTTCCTAGCTACACCCCTAGCTATTACATGACAAAAACATTATAATAATAATAATAATGCATTCCCCAGGAAAAAAACAACAACATTATGTAAGAACACAAAAAAATGTAAACAAACATTCCCTCTAAGATGGTATCTACTGCAGGGGGGGCATAAATTGAGCCCCAAGTTGTACCAACAGGGTTCATTTTTTTTTGTTTTTTTTTACATTTTAATATTGTGATATTCTGTCTCCCTCCCAAAAATGCTGATACAAATATTGAATACAACAGTGATAATAAATTATGCATGAATTAATATAAAATAATCATTCCAGCAAATACGGAAGACCCCTGGTTATAAAGAAAAAAAAGAATAAAAAAACTGCCACGAAGATAATATATACCAAAATAAGAAAAGGGTTAGGAGGAAGCACAAGTTAAAAAAAGGAAAAAAATGTGTGAACATTTGTGATTTCAGTTACTGATGTTGGATGAGAAGACCTGGCTCACAATTAGTTTTTTAACCACTTTCGGACCAGCTCACAACGATATACGTCGTTACTTTAAAGGAGGATATGGTTGTTATGGCAGCAGCTAGCTGCCATAACCCTGGTATCATCTTCTTCAGTGAGCGGTTCGGTTTAAGATAAAAGTGGTCTCTGCGGCGGATTCGCCGCAAGATGACTTTTATCGACGCCGGAAGAGGGGCCCCCCCTCCCGCCGCTCTCTGGTCCCCTCTGCCGCTTAATGGAGCCGTCGGCAGCGGCGGAGGCGTTCGGGTCCTTCTCGTGGCCTGACATGGAGACGAGTGAGGGGAAGATGGCCCCTACCCGTCTCCATATCATTGCAGGGCTGAAGCGACGTCAAAGTGTCACTTCCGCCCATAGCTCTTAAAGGGACATTTTTTTTTTCATTTTTTTAAATGACAATTTTTTTTTTTATTGCATTTTAGTGTAAATATGAGATCTGAGGTCTTTTTGACCCCCCAGATCTCATATTTAAGGGGTCCTGCCATGCTTTTTTTCTATTACAAGGGATGTTTACATTCCTTGTAATAGGAATAAAAGTCACAATTAAAAAAAAAAAAAAACAGTGTAAAAATAAAAAATAAAAGGTAAGATAAATAAGAAAAAGAAAATGTTTTAAACGCACCCCGTCCCGACGAGATCGCGTGCAGAAGCGAACGCATACGTGAGTAGCGCCCACATATGAAAAACCACACATGTGAGATATCTCCACGATCGGTAGAACAAGAGCAATAATTCTAGCCATAGACCTCCACTGTCACTTAAAACATGCAACCTGTAGAATTTTTTAAATGTTGCCTATGGAGATTTTTAAGGGTAAAAGTTTGTCGTCATTCCACGAGCGGGCGCAATTTTGCAGCGTGACATGTTGTGTATCAATTTACTCGGCGTAACATTATCTTTCACAATATAAAAAAAAATGGGCTAAGAGCCCTTTCACACTGGGGCGGGGGCGGCATCGGCGGTAAAACGCCACTATTATTAGCGGCGTTTTATTGTCGGTATGCGGCCGCTAGCGGGGCGGTTTTACCCCCCGCTAGCGGCCGAGAAAGGGTTAAATACCACCGCAAAGCGCCTCTGCAGAGGCGCTTTGTCGGCGGTATAGCCGCGCCGTCCCATTGATTTCAATGGGCAGGAGCGGTGAAGGAGCGGTATACACTCCGCTCCTTCACCGCTCCGAAGATCCTGCCAGTGCATCGCTCCAGTGTGAAAGCCCTCGGGGCTTTCACACTGGAATGAAAGCAGCAGCACTTTTGGGTCGGTTTGCAGGCGCTATTATTAGCGCAATAGCGCCTGCAAACCGCCCCAGTGTGAAAGGGCTCTAACTCTACTGTTGTCTTATTTTTAAATAAAAAAAACCTGTATTTTTTCCAAAAAAAGTGCGCTTGTAAGACTGCTGCGCAAATACGCTGTGACAGAAAGCATTGCAACGACCGCCATTTTATTCTCTAGGGTGTTAGAAAAAAATGTAGAATGTTTGGGGGTTCTAAGTAATTTTCTAGCAAAAAAAAATCTTTTTAACTAAACAACAAATCTCACAAAAAGGCTCAGTCCTTAAATGGTTAATCATTTTCATAATTCAGGGCTATTTAGATGACAATAAAGGAAACATTCTACTATAAAATTATTGTCGGCTGTCGGCTCGTGGTTCTCAATGAATCACTTGCATGGAACCAGAGATCTGCTGATCGCTAGTGCAATGCATTACAGGCTCCAAAAAAAAATAAATGCACTTTTTTTTACCTGCAAAAAAATGTGGATTTATTTTTATTTTTTTTAAGTGAACTTATCCTTTAAACTGTGTTTTATAGAAAAAAATCACAGAAAAACAAAACAAGAAAACGCTGATATTAAAGGTACGATTATGATTACATTCTTGGGGAAAATGCAAAAGCTTACACTAAAGCTGAAATTGGGGCACAAATGCTCAACAGTCATAAAGGATAGCAAAGAACAGAGAGAAGCACACCGCACCAGGCAAACTCAGGTGCAGGATGGATCACAGGTGCAGACCCCGGCTCACCAACATGGAAGACGAACAAGACAAGGATTTGGTCGCACACTGGAACTCTAAATTATCTCGATGTCATCTTTATTGTCAAAAAGGGGTCAGACAGATACAGGCAATGGTAGACGTTTTACAAGCGATAGCTTGCTTGCTTGTTCACAACCCAACAAGGGTGAACAAGCAAGCTATCGCTTGTTCCAGTGTGCGACCAATTCCTTGTCTTGTTAGTCATAAAGGATATACAGTCAGGTCCATAAATATTGGGACATCGACACAATTCTAATCTTTTTGGCTCTATACACTACCACAATGGATTTGAAATGAAACTAACAAGATGTGCTTTAACTGCAGACTTTCAGCTTTAATTTGAGGGTATTTACATCCAAATCAGGTGAACAGTGAAGGAATTACAACAGTTTGTATATGTGCCTCCCACTTTTTAAGGGACCAAAAGTAATGGGACAATTGGCTGCTCAGCTGTTCCATGGCCAGGTGTGTGTTATTCCCTCATTATCCCATTTACAAGGAGCAGATAAAAAGTCCAGAGTTCATTTTAGTGTGCTATTTGCATTTGGAATCTGTTGCTGTCAACTCTCAATATGAGATCCAAAGAGCTGTCACTATCAGTGAAGCAAGCCATCATTAGGCTGAAAAAACAAAACAAACCCATCAGAGAGATAGCAAAAACATTAGGTGTGGCCAAATCAACTGTTTGGAACATCCTTAAAAAGAAAGAACGCACAGGTGAGCTCAGCAACATCAAAAGACCCGGCAGACCACGGAAAACAACTGTGGTGGATGACCGAAGAATTCTTTCCCTGGTGAAGAAAACACCCTTCACAACAGTTGGCCAGATCAAGAACACTCTCCAGGAGGTAGGTGTATGTGTGTCAAAGTCAACAATCAAGAGAAGGCTTCACCAGAGTGAATACAGAGGGTTCACCACAAGATGTAAACCATTGGTGAGCTTCAAAAACAGGAAGGCCAGATTAGAGTTTGCCAAACAACATCTAAAAAAGCCTTCACAGTTCTGGAACAACATCCTATGGACAGATGAAACCAAGATCAACTTGTACCAGAGTGATGGGAAGAGAAGAGTATGGAGAAGGAAAGGAACTGCTCATGATCCAAAACATACCACCTCATCGGTGAAGCATGGTGGTGGTAGTGTCATGGTGTGGGCATGTATGGCTGCCAATGGAACTGGTTCTCTTGTATTTATTGGTTATGTGACTGCTGACAAAAGCAGCAGGATGAATTCTGAAGTGTTTCGGGCAATACTATCTTCTCATATTCAGCAAAATGCTTCAGAACTCATTAGACAGCGCTTCACAGTGCAGATGGACAATGACCCGAAGCATACTGCGAAAGCAACCAAAGAGTTTTTTAAGGGAAAGAAGTGGAATGTTATGCAATGGCCAAGTCAATCACCTGACCTGAATCCGATTGAGCATGCATTTCATTTGCTGAAGACAAAACTGAAGGGAAAATGCCCCAAGAACAAGCAGGAACTGAAGACAGTTGCAGTAGAGGCCTGGCAGAGCATCACCAGGGATGAAACCCAGCGTCTGGTGTTGTCTATGCGTTCCAGACTTCAGGCTGTAATTGACTGCAAAGGATTTGCAACCAAGTATTAAAAAGTAAAAGTTTGATGGATGATTGTTAATCTGTCCCATTACTTTTGGTCCCTTAAAAAGTGGGAGGCACATATACAAACTGTTGTAATTCCTACACCGTTCACCTGATTTGGATGTAAATACCCTCAAATTAAATCTGAAAGTCTACAGTTAAAGCACATCTTGTTCATTTCATTTCAAATCCATTGTGGTGGTGTATAGAGCCAGAAAGATTAGAATTGTGTTAATGTCCTAATATTTATGGACCTGACTTTATTGGCCTAAACTGATGATGAAATTTTTTTTTTTTTTTTAAATTGGGATATTTATTATAGCAAAAAGTAAAAAATATTGGTTATTTTTCAAAATTGTTGCTCTTTTTTGTTTATAGCGCAAAAATTAAAAACCATAGAGGTGATCAAATACCACCAATAGATAACTCTTTGGGGGAAAAAAAATACATCAATTTTGTTTGGGTACCTCGTCGCATGACCACGCAAATGCAAGTTAAAGCAACGCAGTGCTGTATTGCAAAAAATGGCCTGGACAGGAAGGGGGAAAATCTTCCAGGGCTGAAGTGGTTAAATGGTGTTTATTTTAATGATACTATATATGGTATAATATATGTATACAGTATATAGTGACCTGTCAAGAATTTATTAACTCAGACTAAAAAATTCCACATTATAATATTAAAGTGACACTAAACTCTGTTTAAAACAAATTATTTTCAAGTACAGTATGTATTCAAAAAAGTCCCTTCTACTGCTCTCAGCCTCCCCCAAATCTCCAGATTACTTTGTTATTGCTGCTGTGATGTGACTTCCCGTTAGAGGGTGGCTAGGTTTGTTTCCCATGGTCCCACTGCATACCTCCCAACATTTGGAGATGGGAATGAGGGACACCTACTAGCAAATGTATGTAGGCATAGGACACGCCCCCTGCCACACCCCCTTAAAGATAAATTAACTAAAAACAAAAGGTTACATAGTTACATAGTTAGTAAGGTTGAATAAAGAAACCAGTCCATCCAGTTCAACCTGAGTGAGTGTGGGTGCGTGTCTACAATTGTCCCTAACCCTCTACATCCCACATTCACATCAGTCCTACCCTCAATCCAAGGTCCCCATTCATATACCAAGGCCAATTTTGGACAGAAGCCAATTAACCTACCAGCATGTCTTGGAGGTTAATTAGATCCACAAGGGCTTTTTTTTTTACCTCTACTATTCCTTTATATTGGCTTTTAAAATTTACAAATTCAGCAATTTATTATTATTATTATTATACAGGGTTTATATAGCGCCGACAGTTTACGCAGCGCTTTACAACATTAGGGCAGACAGCGCAAGTACAATACAATTTAATACAGGAGGAATCAGAGGGCTAAATTTAGAAATATAGAAAGTGTATTTTATATACAACTATATAGATCAGATAAAATTGAGGGACAAATGAGGGGGAATGAGGGACAGAGGGACACTGCTCCAAATCAAGGACAGTCCCTCAAAATCAGGGACAGTTGGGAGCTATGCCACTGTATGTAGGAAGGTAACCACCCTCTCTTGCTCCCAAGATGGATTATGGTCGATGGAATTTGTAGTGTGCATAGAGCAGTGTACATGATTGCAACTAACATGCACTTATTTGGTAAATAAGGACATTGTTTAATGTCACTTTAAATGCTATGTTGCCATTTACTGGGCCAAGCAACAGGCACATGTACCTGTATGCTGACATTTCACAACGTGTTAACAATCTATTAAGATCGCTTTAACATTTTGCAGATTGCTTTTGAATAACGCTATTAGTTCATCAGGCCCGATGTAATGCAAGCAACTAAGAAAGGAAACATAATTTCCTCCAAGTTCATGGCTGGCAAGAAAAAAATTCTGCTGCCAAGTTATGGGAACTGTTCATTCGGATTGCCGAACCTAATTCACAGCTTATTAGAATTCTATAAGTGTGTTCTTGACATTTTTAACTTTCGAGTATAAGAATGTTGACTTGGCCAATTATATTATGCAACCTTTAAATTCACACTATTACATGTAATCACAAACTGTCTTTATCTTCTGAGAGCAGGTTTAGAGAAGAACTCTAGCCTAGTTATTAAGTAGAATATTAAAACTGAAGTTTATTCTGCTTATAGTTTGGTTTCCTTGATTCCTTTCTTTGCCCTTTCACAGTTACATACCTACATACAGTGCCTTGAAAACGTATTCATACTCCTTTTGTCATGTTACCAAAAACGTAAATGTATTTTATTGGGATTTTATGTGATAGACCAACACAAAGTGGCACATAATTGTGAAGTGGAAGGAAAATGATAAATGGTTTTAAAAATGTTTTACAAATATGTGAAAAGTGTGGGGTACATTTGTATTCAGCCCCCCTGAGTCAATACTTTGTAGAACCTCCTTTCACTGCAATTACAGCTACAAGTCTTTTTGGGGATGTCTCTACCAGCTTTGTACATCTAGAGGGACATTTTTGCCCATTCTTCTTTGAAAAATAGTTCAAGCTCTGTCAGATTGGATGGAGAGCGTCTGTGAACAACAAATTTTCAAGTCTTGCCACAGATTCTCAATTAGATTTGGGTCTGGACTTTGACTGGGTCATTCAAACACATGAACATGCTTTGATCTAAACCATTCCATTGTAGCTCTGGCTGTATGTTTAGGGTCGTTGTCCTGCAGGAAGGTGAACCTCCGCCCCAGTCTCAAGTATTTTACAGACTCTAACAGGTTTTATTCTAAGATTGCCCTGTATTTGGCTCCATCCATCTTCAACTCTGACCAGCTTTCCTGTCCCTGCTGAAGAAAAGCATCCCCACAACATGATTCTGCCACCACCATGTTTCACGGTGGGGATGGTGTGATCAGGGTGATGTGTAGTGTTAGTTTTCCGCCACACATAGCATTTTGCTTTTAGGCCAAAAAGTTACATTTTGGTCTCATTTGACCAGAGCACCTTCTTCCACTTGTTTGTTGTGTCCCCCACATGACTTCTTGCAAGCTGCAAACAGGACTTCTTATGGCTTTCTTTCAACAATGTCTTTCTTCTTTCCACTCTTCCATAAAGGCCAAATTCATGGAGTGCACGACTAATAGTTGTCCTGTGGACAGATTCTCTCACCTGAGCTGTGGATCTCTGCAGCTCCTCCAGAGTTACCATGGGCCTATTGGCTGCTTCTCTGATTAATGCTCTCCTTGCCCGGCCTGTCAGTTTAGGTGGACGCCCATGTCTTGGTAGATTTGCCGTTGTGCTATACTCCATTTTCAGATGATGGATTGAATGGTGCTCAGTGAGATGTTCAAAGCTTGGGATCTTTATAACCTAACCCTGCTATAAAACTCTTCACAACTCCCTGACCTGTCTGGTGTGTTCCTTGGCCTTCATGATGCTGTTTGTTCACTAAGGTTCTCTAACAAACCTCTGAGGGCTTTACAAAACACCTGTATTTATACTGAGATTAAATTACATACAGGTGGGACTCTATTTACTAATTAGGTGACTTCTGAAGGCAATTGGTTCCACTAGATTTTAGTTAGGGGTATCAGAATAAAGGGGGCTGAATACAAATGCACTCCACACTTTTCATATATTTATTTGTAAAAAAAATTGAAAACCATTTATTATTTTCCTTCCTCTTCACAATTATGTGCCACTTTGTGTTGGTCTATCACATAAAATCCCAATAAAAAATCATTTACATTTTTGGTTGTAACATGACAAAATGTGGAAAATTTCAAGGGGTATGAATACTTTTTCAAGGTACTGTAGTTACATAGTTAGTCAGGTTAAAAAAAAAGCCCATCTAGTTTAACCAATTAAAAAAAAAAATCATACAATACTATACAGTATACACAATCCTTCACCCACAGTTGATCCAGAGGAAGGTAAAAAACCCCAGTAAAGCATGAGCCAATTTACTGCAGCAGGAGAAAAAAATTCCTTTCTGATCCCCCCGAGAGGCAATCGGATATTCCCTGGATCAACTTTACCTATAAATGTCAGTATACCCAGTTATAATTTGTGCATTTAGGAAAGAATCCGGGCTTTTTTTTTTTTAAAGCAATCTACTGAGCTGGCCAGAACCACCTCTGGAGGGAGACTATTCCACATTTTCACAGCTCTTACTTTGAAGAAACCTTTCCGTATTTGGAGATGAAATCTCCTTTCCTCAAGACATAAAGCGGTTTCACTGACATGCTATTAACATTTTGAAATAAAAACTTTATGTTTTCATTACATACCCTTATAGGGCCAAGTGATGTCATCACTAGGTCTCTGTGCTGCTCTATATAGTGCAGTCCGATCACGACTGGTGGGAGGAGCTGGCAGGGTTCTGTACATGTACACGTCCACCCAGACAGCCGTCCAGATGGCACAGAACACAGATCACCTGACCTCACCCAAATATTTAGGCTCTCCCAGCAGGCCAAGGGATTCAAGAAAACCCCTGCCCATTGGCTGAGATACCCCATATACCCATAACCTGACCTTGCATTGCCCTTCTCGTATCTAGTACCACCAAATACCCGGCCTAGTGGTAGAAGAGAAAAGTGCAACAAGGCCAAACTTAGGGAGAAATCAATAGATCTCTAACAATCGACCAAGACAACCAGAGGCGGCTCTCTAATTAGGCGAAATAGGCGGTGGCCTCAGGCCTCGCAGTCATAGGGGCCTCGCACAGCTGGCTAGTTTACCTAATTAGAGAGCCGCCCCTTCCAGCAGCAGAGATCTCCGCCATCACACAGTCCCGTATCCCCTCACTTTGCTACAGGGAGAGATACGGGCTGCGAGTGAGACGTGTGATCGGAGCTCCGGATCAATGACAGGGAGAGCCGCTCAGTAGAGCTCTGACAGATCTCCCCCCTCCCCCTTCTGCCCGCACAGCCAGACAGAAGAGGAGAGAGAGCTTCTGCTCCTCCTCCTCCCGCCCTCTCCTCCTGTGTCTGCCCCGCCCACTCTCCTCGGCAGTGTTCTCTGTTCTGCCTCAGAGAAGGGGATGTGTGGGCGGGAAGATTCAAGCTGAAGCCCAGCAAAGAGAAGGACAAGGGGAGTCTGATCCATCCATCCATCCATCCATCCATCCATCCAGTCCCTCCTGCCTCCCAGTGAGTACACTGATGTAGGGGATGCTCTTCCTTCCCTTCCCTCTCCACCCCCTTCTCTTTCTTTCCTTCTGTCTGTCTGTCTGTCTGTCTGTCTGTCTATCTATCTATCTATCTATCTATCTATCTATCTATCTATCTATCTATCTATCTATCTATCTATCTATCTATCTATCTATCTATCTTTCCTTCTATCTATATTTCCTTCTATCTATCTATCTTTCCTTCTATCTATCTATCTATCTATCTATCTATCTATCTATCTATCTATCTATCTTTCCTTCCATCCATCCATCTATCTTTCTCTTTCTTTCTTTCTTTCCTTCCATCCATCTTTCTTCCCTTCCATCCATCCATCCATCCATCTTTCTCTTTCTCCATCTTTCCCTTTCTTTCTTTCTTTCTTTCTTTCTTTCTTTCTTTTCTTTCTTTCTTTCTTTCTTTCTTTCTTTCTTTCTTTCTTTCTTTCTTTCTTTCTTTCTTTCTTTCTTTCTTTCTTCCTTCTTTCTTTCTTTTCTTCTTTCTTTCTTTCCTTCCATCTTTCTTTCTCTTTCTTTCTTTCTCTTTCTTTCTTTCTTTCTTTCTTTCTTTCTTTTCTTTCTTTCTTTCTTTCTTTCTTTCTTTCTTTCTTTCTTTCTTTCTTTCTTTCTTTCCTTCCATCTTTCTTTCTTTCTTTCTTTCTTTCTTTCTTTCTTTCTTTCTTTCTTTCTTTCTTTCTTTCTTTCTTTCTTTCTTTCTTTCTTTCTTCTTTCTTTCTTTCTTTCTTTCTTTCCTTCCTTCCTTCCTTCCATCCATCCATCCATCTATCTATCTATCTATCTATCTATCTATCTATCTATCTTTCCTTCCATCCATCCATCTTTCTCTTTCTTTCTTTCTTTCTTTCCTTCCATCCATCTTTCTTTCCTTCCATCCATCCATCCATCCATCCATCCATCCATCTTTTCTTTCTTTCTTTCTTTCTTTCTTTCTTTCTTTCTTTCTTTCTTTCTTTCTTTCTTTCTTTCTTTCTTTCTTTCTTTCTTCTTTCTTTCTTTCTTTCTTTCTTTCTTTCTTTCTTTCTTTCTTTCTTTCCTTCCTTCCTTCCTTCCATCCATCCATCCATCCATCCATCCATCCATCCATCCATCCATCCATCCATCCATCTATCTATCTATCTATCTATCTATCTATCTATCTATCTATCTATCTATCTATCTATCTATCTATCTATCTATCTATCTGTCTATCTATCTATCTATCTATCTTTCCTTCTATCTATCTATCTATCTATCTATCTATCTATCTATCTATCTATCTATCTATCTATCTATCTATCTATCTATCTATCTATCTATCTATCTATCTATCTATCTATCTATCTATCTATCTATCTATCTTTCCTTCCATCCATCCATCTTTCTCTTTCTTTCTTTCTTTCTTTCCTTCCATCCATCTTTCTTTCCTTCCATCCATCCATCCATCTTTTTCTTTCTTTCTTTCTTTCTTTCTTTCTTTCTTTCTTTCTTTCTTTCTTTCTTTCTTTCTTTCTTTCTTTCTTTCTTTCTTTCTTTCTTTCTTTCTTT